>NW_010250976.1:0-10842 GCF_000690775.1 Eurypyga helias
AATGCAAATAATTCTATTTACTAAATATAATACTAAATAAAATAATTATTCTTGCCTTTATCTTTAAGTAATGCTTTATCAATAGGTGTCCTACAGTTTGCTGCCTTTGGCAATATTTCAAGACAGAAAGAGTGGTTGCCTCTGTTGACCTCGGAGCTTAGAAATTGCTTTTCTATACAGTTGATGATAATTAGTTAAATGTTATACATCACTGTTGAAGAAATATCTGATTTTTGTCTTTCAGGAGCAGTAGCTTTGAAAATGTGCTCAAAAGTATGGTCTGCCCCAAGGTTGAAATGAAACAGCCTATCACTGATTTTAGCCAGTGCGATACACTGTTTACCTTGTAATGATAATGTATTCAGGGATACATATTCTTCTTTCTCACTTCACATAATTTAAAGCTGTTCTGATCAAATGTGTTGTATTGCATTATTTATGGTTTTATTTTTCATGGGAAATGAGCAATAAACCTAGCTCTGGTGTTGCCTGAAGTAAGAGCTATGCACATGTGTACATGTATCCTTTCAGTTTTAGTCATAAGCAAGATTGCTATTTGTTTTTTTAAAAAAAAAAATCTTTGTATGTTTTCACACCCTAGTTACTGGAAAAGGTAAAGTCCTTGTTAGAATAAGGTATATAAGGTCAGTTTTTTCCTGTAGTTTGAGTATGTTCTCATAACTGGTAGAGGGAGAAGAATGACTACATCATTGCCTGCAAGTCAGATGCACTGAAGTCTGGCATCTCAAATATGTCACTGGAATAAGTGACCAGTATATCTGTACTAGCACCAGGACCTTTCATGTTTAAAAAGTTGCACAGCAGAGGAATAACATAATTTTCTGTAATGCTGGAATTCATTCATGCAGAAGGAAAGAAAATATAGCATACAGGTAGCCAGCTTTTGTGGCCCTGTATATGTCAGAAATTAGTGATTTTTGACATTCAGAACCTGAGATTTGGCTGAAAATCCTTTTGTAAACCCTACATTTTCTGTTCAGTACTATCAGGAGACAGGATTATTACCTGCATGGGCAATGCAGTATACCTGTTGTGCCAGGCCTGGTTGCAAGCATCACAGGAGGGCTGGAAGACCAGCTTTCTGGCTGGTCTTGAGTCAGTTTTGCTTCAATGGGTTCTGTAGGGTTTTACCAGTTTACACTAATTCAAGTTCTTGCCTATTATGTGCATACCTAGGAAAATTTTCATGGATGTCATCAGTATTGGTGTGGATGTAAAGTAACAGTTTTCCACAACATTTTTGAAGTATTAATCAATTTTTGTGACACATCTACTCATTAAACACCGAGTTAAAAGACACAATGCTCAAAATTGCAAAGTGGTACAAAAAGTTGCATGTAAAAAACCGTTGTTGAACAGTGACTGAGAGAGGCTAGGCCATTAATACATCTCTTCAGGCAAACTATTTTGGCCTTTTCTGCTACGTGGTCTTCAATTTCAGAGACTGAATTTTTATGTGATTTCTTTCCTCTCCAGCTGGTCTGTCTACGTGCACCTACGTACAACTCTTCAGATTACCAGAGAATATATATTATTTTCTTCTTTGTTTTAGTGGACTTCTCAAAGGTTCTGTTGTTTTCTGCTTTAATTTTCTTTACTCTCTGTAAAATGTACACCTTCCCAGCTCGTTCTTGATGGTTGAACTCAAGCCAGCGACATAATTCAGAGCAATTTCTTCCCTCATTCTTTCTCTACAAGTAGAGGGTTTAGAGATTTACTGTTCTGTTTTGTTGTGGCCATGCAGCTACAGCATGAAGGATCAGGTCTGCACTGGGGGAAGGAGTCAGCTACAAAGCTGACAAAGTGAGAGAGAAAAAAAAAAAAAGATATATTTCTTCAGAGCTAACTCCTCAGCCCTTAAATTAAAGCAAGCGACTAACTAGTATTTATAACACTGCTGTTGGTTACCACCACCAGAGATATTTTTTTGCAAGTCCCCAAATGCAGGAGTCGTGGAGCAGGCCAAGGAACTCTTCAAATTTACGTAGTGGCACTAGGGTGCCATATTAACCGTGCACAGTAAGTGTGTACCAACAGCAGACTCTGAAAAATCAGGTTGAGATGATGAGAAAGAAAATAGATTACCAACTCTTGTGAGTGGCTTCCATGCCTAAAATGAAATAGACCTTGTAAATCCAGGTATAGACACTAAAAAGAGATGTTGATAGTGAAGGGCAGACACTGCAGTCAAGTACCTGTCTGCTTCTCCTCAGGTTTTTTTGAGCCTTTGCTGTCTGAAATGGTGTAATTATCACCACACTGTTACACCCGCTGCCTGCTGTTAGCACTGTCTCACTTATTTGCCTGTAAAAAATCTGATGGTGCATTGCTGAGTTCATTGGCCATTATACAGTTTTAGTGAATATATGACACCAAGAATCTGTTACCATTCTTCAGACTGCTATGTTTAAGTATGCTGTACTTCAGAAATTGCTACAAATTCCTCTTGACCTCTAAGAATGACTTTTGCACTGTCAAATTTCTGAGCAGTCTTGTAGTAAGAAATGGGTTTTAGGACAGTTTATCCATGATATCCATACATGCTGCCAAGTGCAGTGGCCAGACTGGTGGGATTATGCTAGTAGACCGTGCATACCCGACAGGGCATTCGTTTGTGCACTGTGGCTGGGAACTCAGTGGGAAGGGATTCACATGATGCCAAACACGTGGCCAAGAAGCTTTGTGGTGTGCAGTTTTGGTGGTGAAGGTGTCAGCACACACTCTTTTTACCTTGTTGAGCTGATGTTTCACAATACCTACTTCCTCTTTCGCCAAGAAAGGTAAATTTATGTTTTCTCATTCCCCTTACAGTAATTCGATTGCGAGTTGTGCCCAGCAGGGATTTACTACATATTTCACAATGCTTGTTAATTTTTTACTGTTTTTCACATTTGTGGATTATCATGTTTGGTGGAACCTGTTTCCTTGCTTTGGGCAGCTAATGGCAACAGTATGTGCTAAATTATCAGTAACTGCTGTCAGCCAGCTGTCAGCATTATGCTTACAATTTTAACAACTATGCTTATTTGGTTACTGGTGCTAGTACGTGATATAGCAGTGGACAAATTTTTTGCCTTTGTAAACAACGTGATCTGCAAATACTTTGAGTTCTCACTTGGAAAATGCTCAGCTGTGGATTACACAGGTCATGAGATGGCGATTCGAAAAGTCAAACCCAAAAGAATTGTGTTTATACATTTACACCCACAATTATCTCTGACAATTGGAAAATACCAATGAGTATTCTGGATGAAGTAGTATTGTAAAATTTAAAAGTCAAATGGAATTTATTGTATTTTATGTAGGTAAAAAGAGGAAGCAGAATGTAAAGGTCAGTTAGTCAATGTTTTCCTATTCCCAAATTTAAGAACTGGCTACAATCCCCAGACTTGGATGGAGTTCTAATCCCAGTGAATTTGTTCTGGGTGAACTCCCGGACACAATGCTCAGATGGCTTTAGTTCTGATATTTATTATTATCTGTACCTGAGATCAGAATCACACCACAGGCATATCACCATTTCAATAATTTTTTAAAATTTAAGGCAATTGCTTACCACATTTGACAACCACAAATAGCACAACTAACTAAAACATTGCCATTACAACACTCTGCACATACATGATTTAATTCAGTGTTTTCTGTATTGTTGTAAGTGAAACTGTTATGAGATAAAACTAATTCTTTAATGTAAATGCATCAGAAGATGGAACTACTGTTTTACCTGCATAATGCGTCATATCATTCCTTTCTTGAGAGTTTATGCAACTTCTCTGACAATACAGATCATACAGGTGTTGATGAGATTGTTACCTGTGCAATTGTGTCTTTCTAGGAAAAATCCAGTTGTTGAAATAAACCATTCATCACAAGCAAATGCATTTATACCTGCTTGGGAAAAACCAATATCTAAGTAGAAAACTTTCCACAGTTTGAAAACACACGCACACAAAAATTGAAGTTATGATTCTCAGTGTTTCTATGACCACATTATGTTAAGTAGGTACCTTCAAACCACCATTAAACCCTATCACAAATGAACAATAAACGATATGACAGTTATTTTGTAGAACAGATTTGGATATTAACAATTTTTTTTTTAATAGTCAAGATTAATTCTTTAATATTTCCTAATTACAAAACTACATGGCTGGCAATTATTTCTGTGTGTGTCTTTCTGATCCCAGTTACTAATGGTCATATAAATATGGTATTTATAGTATTGTTATAAAATGTTTATAGTATTAGTTACAAAGTATCACTGCTGATCTGTGAATGGATGAATTTTGTAAAACATGCCCTAATAATAGTCTGTATTTATGTTCAGAAGTTACTTACCCAGAATACATGGTTTTGTTAATTTTCTCTTATTCGGTATAATGTCTAAAGTTCAGAAGTAACAGCTTACACTGTTCCAAGCTGTCTTTTTTCTGCACCTGTTTCATTACTGGCTGCTGTGTTTAAAGTGGGCTATGTTTCTGTACAACGAATATTTAACATTCATGCAATAATCTGGACAACTTCTGACGTGCTGTGAGTGTAATAAAGAAATCTTGAAGAACGTATTATTAATTCAACTATTTGATTAAAATGATTTCATTAAACTTAAGGTAGAGCAGGCAGCTGGAAATGAAATAACTTCACTGTGTCCTGGGCTCAGAAAGATCTTTTAGAGGTCTTTTTGTCTGAACTGACATACCAGAGGGTTTTGGTTTTAATGATTTTGCCCTATTTTTCTTCTCTGCATTGAAGAGCGTAAAGCCACCTCTGGATGTAAGTGAGCAGGCTTTAAACTGTACCATGCTAATAGTCTAATTAAATTATTAATCTTCCTATATCTCTGAAGGTTTGTCATGTAGCTTCCCCACTAAAAAGGTTCATTGCTTATTCCCGGAAGGCTTTTTATGTGCTAGAGATTCCCTCAGATCTCCACTTGACACAGCCTAATACTTCCTCCAAACCTCTGTAACCCATGTCCCCAACCACCTGTAGCTAATGTAGAAGACAGAGAAGTGGGGGACACAGACAGATGGGATCAAAAAGGATGAAAGCTTTATCCAGATAAAATTGGGTTAGCAAGTCCATAATTATTCAAAAGAATGGGAATATAAGGATGCCTCACGCTGCTGGTGGTTCACCTGGTTTTTGAGCAGTGCTGCTGCACAGGACAGCAAAAGGAAGCTTCTCCCTTTGCGGATCTGAAGGCTGTTATGTTACCTCTCCCAGACAACAAAATTTATTCTTGTACTGACCAGAAGCAGTTTGGGAGAACAAAATCTTGATAATGGAGAAGAACAATTTATGCTGCAAATAGTGGTTCAACCGTATGTGAAAACATATATGCGCACAAAGCATGGTGAGAGCACCCCAGGACTCATAATTTGCTAATAGCATAAAATCCTATTTAGGTTCTTAAAGTTTTTTGTTATTTGGAATAAGAACAGACTGCACTGTATCAGCTACTAATGTGTGACATTTGCAAATAATAGCAAGCCCTGTGTCTCTAAGATACCATTTTGTACAACAGCAGAAAGAGCTTTACGAATGCAAGTGTTGGCTCTGATGCTCTGAACAGTGTTTAGTCACCAAGTTTAATGGCACTGCTATTGTACTTCTCTCTTTTAAGTTCTGGCTTTTTTTTTCCCTGTGTTTCATTATCTTCTACGAGTGCTTGCTCTTTCTGGGTAATAGCTGTAGATTTAAAAGCGCAGAAGGATCCAGAGAGGAAATTTTCAAAATTAACATCGCCCAGTGCAACTCAGATGTCCCTGCTTTCAGAAATACTATTATGTTCCCATCTGTAAATTTCTGCATCTAAATTCTATTTAGGCCTTCATAGAAATACAGATTTAGCAGTTAGAAGTGATGAACTTCCAGCTGCAAATATTTCTTGGCTTTTCACTATACAATAGCTTCCTTTTATGTCCTTCTCAGGCCTGGAATATGAGGTGTTTTTTCTGCCCTCTTCTTCCCTCTCCCCACCGCAGTGTAGAATTTTGGTGTACAGAGTACAGCTTGCACTCTTAGTTGTCCTGGAAATGTCTATTTTAAAACACCTGAAAAGATTACACTGTGGATGCTGAATTTTCATGCAATTTAATAATATGATGTGGTTGACTAAATAGTCTCTTCCGTTGCATCTATCAGTTTTCCCTGCTCCTGCGGGGTTTCACATTACAGAGCAATAACAGTAGAAAAGTGTCTGAAGTAGCACGGATCAACAATTTAAGCAATCTATGAGTTTTTTTGCTTTCCACATGGAATTCAGTGGACCTGAAATTAATGTTACCAAGTGAAAATAATAAGATGATAGTTATTATTTGGTGTGTATCTTATCCCTACCTATTTTTTGCTCTAAACCATTCTGTAATAGAAGTGCAAAATAGCCGTGGGAAAAGATGAATATTCAAAAGTGTGTGGATTACATTAGTAGTTTTTAGCTTTTAGTAGAGTCTTTATAAGATTAAAAAATTAACTGTTTGGTCTATTCAGCCTCCTTTGAAAATAGTATATGCTTACTGCTACTGATTTTTAATATTTTTAACATTTATTACATAGATACGGAGTAGTACTTTGTTTTTTTAAGGAGAGATTTGAAAAGCCTTGTTTGGTATGAAGTGCTTCTTTTTCAGGTAAAGGTGAATGAAAACTATGTCTATTCAGCGTGGTCTGATTGGCCAAGTAGCTACCTGGTTGCTGGACTCGGGAGCAAACTTAAGGTCCAAATCCCTTAGCCCATTCACTACCTGCTTCCAGTATGCCCGTTCCCCGTTCCAAGGATGTCCCACACACCATGACAGCAGCCAGGAGGCTGCCCACCTGCCTGCCTGCCGCTGCTGAAATTCACATATCGTGGATACGCTGCTGCCGTAACTCCGGAGCACATCTCAGCACAAGCACGTGGGCTATTTCTGGAAAAAAGACTTTGCAGAGGCCATGTCCTATTGCATTATATGACCCTGGTGGAGGTTGCTGCTGTCAATGCCACTTGGAGCAGGCTGGAGAGTTATGTTCCTCCACATCCTATCATCTGTTGGGAGGCAACAGCTTCATCAGGGGTGTTTTGGTCACCCATCTGTTGCTGATCTTGAGGAGAGAATGGTAGCCTGCAAAGTGCTGGCTGCTGGTGGGATTCCAGAAGCGTCAACACCTTGTGGTAAGAGCTTGGTGGCTTCAACTCCTGACTAGCCCTTGTTACAGTGGAGAATATACAACATACACGGGATGTAATTACAAGGGTATAATGATATGACAGGACGTGATACAAAGTTACATAAAATGGCATAATAAAATACTGAGGGCAGGATTCTGCAAATTTGGGGGAATGCACTGTCCAGCTTTGCAATATTTGAGGGGTTTTTGCTGTGCTGGATACCAGTGCTTTTTCATCAGCTATTTTAATATCTGGTGTGTTTTCTTACAGTAGTCCTCAAAGCATTTGTACCTCTTAAAAAAAAAAAAAAAAACACTTTCTCAGTGCTATTGGCTGTCGAAGGATAGAGTTTCAGAATTATTGTGGTAGAGTCTTATCAAATGAGCAATTTTTTAATGATTTGTATAATCCATTTCCAGTTTCTGATTTAACTAGGTGGATTTTCAAACAAGAAGTAACATTTCCAAACCTGTTGTCTCGATCGCTATACTCCGTTTCAATAGAAACTGGTCTTTAAAAATAACTTTGGCTTCAAAATATGAATATAAGGAGGAATTGCAAAACTCCAGAAGAAATGTTGCTTTTTTAATCATAATACAGGTGCTTAATACAGGTACTTGCAAAAGATGAAGAAGATCCGGATCCAATTTCCTCCTCAGTCTGAGGGCAGTTTTTCTCTTTTAGCTTTTAGGATAGGTCTGTAACACTGGTATGAAAAAAACAATTAGCAAGTAAATTGTTGGAATTGTCTTTTTTCCCCCCACTCCCCCCACAAGGTTTTGAAATATTGATTGACTTTGAGAGTTAGAGTTGAAGGATAATAGAAAAGTTGATTAGGGTTCTTACCTTGTATTGGGATTTTGGTACATATTTTGTCCATGCAAAATGAAACAAGAATGACAGCAGTGTTTAAATTTAAATTTAAAGCAGTAAAATCTTTAAATTTTTGTTTAAAACAGTATGATGTTGTTGCACTGTGGTGGTATAAAATGGTTAGCTTATCTGTAAGAACAAATAATAACCATCTCCCCCTCCTCCAAGAGCATCTTGGGTATGGGAAATGCATTCCATGATAAAATGAACTTTAATTTGGGAACAGAATTAAAGACTATGTGCACTGGAGGCTCAGGTCTAACATGCATGATGGCATCTTTCTTCCATGGGGTAAAAAATACTCAAGGCTGGTAGTATAAACTTTGTTTATTGAAAACTTCCATTATTATTTCCATTGTTAATAATGAAAGTTGATATTCTCTGAAAAATCTATTCATTCAACCTCTGAAAATAGCATACCAGAACTCTTACGTATTGTCCATTCAGTAACCTAAATCTTATCAGGCTAAGTCTTTTTTTGTTTTATTTCTCCAGGTATTGTTTGATGTTGGGAATTGTTTTCAATTTCCTGGTCACAATGTCAGACATGTTATAAGGTAATTTAATTGGTCAAAACAAAAATGACGTGCATGTATATGCAATGCAAATATTATTGCAAAGAAATATATTAACAAAAGAACTATTAGTCTCTATTTATTTTCTTTGCAAGATTCCTTGATTTTTTATTCCGTTCTCCCTGAAGACAAATGCTGATTGCTTATCAAGCAAGTTTTTTTGTTAATGTGTACTGAGACTGCAATTTTTCTACCCAAAAAAGCTCAAAATTATGTCTATTATTAAAAGACTGATAATCTCACACTCAATGAAAATTGAATAGCATCTGTCAAACCATTTCTTTTTTTTTCGACATTCATAATCAATGCAACAAACATGTTTTTTAATTTAATTGTTCATCAACAAAGAAAACCTGACAGTATCTAAAGCATTAATTGCTTTGATTGAACCATTTTGACACGTTATGTTTTAACACTTAACAAGACTTTTATTTAAAAATTTATATGAAATCCCTTTCTTCATCTGGAGTTCAACTTTATAAAGAGTCTCTCTGACATTTGATTAAACTATTCTAACATGGTCCTGCTGTCTACCTGTGTGTTGAACACAACCCACAGAACACCTGAGATCCGTCTTATGTCTTTTTCCTGAGAGGAGAAACATTTAGGCAAACCTCACAACTTCTCAATCTTGGCATATGTTTCATAAGCAGTAATGACTGAAAAATTCCTTAGTATTTTTATGCATTTCTTCTGAATAGTTTTGTCTGACTTGTAGCGGTAATTATTTTCTCCTACTTGCACAGATCTCAGCTCTTTTCTCTCCCAAAGAAATTACCAATGAAGTAAGAGACAGTGTACACAGGCAGATGCATGAAGAATCAAGCTGACTATATCCACTCCCTTGCTGAGAAGTGTTTTCTGTGTACAAGAAGCCTGATATTTGCCTGGTTTTAAGAGATGTAGTAGCAGAGAAGTTGGAAGAGAAGTTAAATTTTCAGACTAAGGGGCAGCTGGTGTTTGGAAGTTGTACAGATTGATGATGGGAACTGTTATAGATCACCAGAATTAGATACTAGACAAGAACTTCTTGCCTTTTTTATAAATTATTATTATATTATATTACCTACTATATAATATCATATATTATATTACCTACTCTTCCTCATTTTTGTCAAAACATCTGTGGCTTGAAAATAGGAAGAGGCATCTAGCAGACTGTATAAATCTAAGTCTGAAATTACACTTAACCACTGTT
This sequence comes from Eurypyga helias, assembly GCF_000690775.1. Lineage (NCBI taxonomy): Eukaryota > Metazoa > Chordata > Aves > Eurypygiformes > Eurypygidae > Eurypyga > Eurypyga helias. Next base: position 9,821 of record NW_010250976.1, read on the forward strand.
TTCTTATTGGACCCAAAACCAATGTTACAGTTCTCAAACTCAAGTAAATTCTCTCAATCTCAATGAAGCTGTATTCATTTGAAGTTAGTCTGACTGTCTGCTATGATAGCATTCCTTGGCATTGGCTGTGTGCATCAAGTTTAGTATCATATGAACATTTGCAGCTTGAAGCAGGAGTATGCAAAGAGCAAGCAAATGGATTTTAAAATAGGCACATTAAATTAACAGAGAAAGAAATGAATGAAATAACATCAGCCTCCATATGACGACTGAGAAAAGATGAGTCAGAAAATAAAAAAAGATTGGCAGACCCTGAGTTGGTTTAAATAAAAGCAACACCATAGGTTTCTCTTGAGTATAGAGAGTATGGCCTGTCACTTCTCTCAGTTAATAAATGGATATTTCCATATTCTTTACCCTAACCATTCCTGATTTACAGGTGAATGCAGTGTTCTGTGTTCAGTGTTTTTGACTTGTCTTATAGGCAGCAATTCTGATGATAAGGGAATGCATGGTGAGATGGTAACATTTTCTTGTTAAAAATGGCAGTGCATTCCTGAAGGGAGTACTTTCCTGAGTGATATATAGCGATGGTAATAGGTGATCGTAGATTTAATAGACAGAAATAATTAAAATTACATTGGCAGGCTCAGTCTATCTGGGGAGGGAGCTCTAATTAAGCCACATCTCCTTTGCATTATAGCTGTTCTGTCAATTTCAGTGTGATATATTTTGTCATTTTTATACAGATGAAACTTCTAGTCTTTAATAGACTAAAGAATTTACGTTTTGGCAGGATTATGAAAGGCTCTGTCATTTTACATTAGCAGAAATATGAAAGACTTGCAAGCTAAACCATCATGCACTGCCTACTCCCAAACAAAAAAAAAGATAGATGAAAAAAGATGTGAAATTTCTTTAATAACACCAGCTAGACGGTATTTATTAATGCTTTAATATTTATATTCGTTCAGCCTACAATTATGCAAGAATGGAATTGAGCAGATTAATTATTCTGAAAG
>NW_010250976.1:10883-29574 GCF_000690775.1 Eurypyga helias
AATCTTCAGCAAAAGGGAAAGGGAGCTTTCTATTAAAGGACTGTACAGTGCATATATTTTAAGCAACTGGGTTTGATGGGATATCACTTCCATCATGCATGAGAAAGATGTTACTTGGGAACTAAAGAATCTGTTTATATTTTCACTTGTTTATTTTTATTGGGATTGTTTTTCATGGAGATATCAGGAATTCATGTATAGTCTCTCTTTTATAACCTTACGAATCAGAAGGGCATGAAATACCCAAACCATTGTTAGCATTTGCCAGGGAAAAAGTCAAACAAAAAGCCAGCAAAACTCTTCATTTTATACAGAGGAGTAAAGAAGTGAGTGGGATGGAAACTAGGAGGAACAATAAATGATTTGGCTGTGAAGAAGTAAGGAGGAGAGAGGCTGGTGCTTCCAGAAAGCTGACCAAGAAAGGGAAATTTGCAAAGGACCAGAGGCCAAGAAAGAAAGAAAAAAGAGGAAAAGGAATGGAGAAGGTCAGAAGAGACAGCAAGAACAGTAAACATCTACAACATTCTGGGCAACAGTGTGGGAAAACTCTTACATAAAATTATGATGTATTTGCAATAATAATGGTATGGGATTTGATAATCTCAGGTAGCATGACCACTTTTTTGCTCCTAGGGTGCTCGGCAAAAAAGGCAAAATTTTCAGTCTTTTGTAAGGCATAAGAAAAAGAAGAATCAGAATGTATCAGTAATGTACTTCTAGTGTACTAGTAATCTATCAGTCACTGAACAATTGGTACTTTTTGATCTATTTCACCAAGGTTGATCAGTTTGCAAGGTACTCTGAAAGAGTTGGCTGGCCCATTTCCATTGAATCTTGGAATAGTTGGAACACTTCTTTTTCTACAGGGAAAGTTAATACCAAAAAAGAAGGATGATGCATAGGAGACTAGGCTAGTTAATACATTATTCCTGTGCATAGTCAGCAAAATTAAAGGTGTGATTCCATTCACAGATACATTTAAAGATTTTTTTAAATATCATTAATATAAATAGATACAGTTGTCTGAATAGCAGCTCTTATTAAACACATCTCCGAATGCTATGGGCGTAGGTATGAGGTACTTAGACCTTCCCTCAAAACCCGGGAAAAGGAGAGCAGTATTGACCTCTGTCTCCACAGCAGTTTGCTTTTCGAGGGGTATAATTGGAGAAATGATCACAGTGCACTTGCAGCACCCAGCCTGGCCTTAGTGGGTGCGGATGCCACACAATTTTACCAGCTCCTGGGTCTGCAGTGAAGACAAGGCATAGGGGACGGCAAGCACTATGCGGCCAGGCCAGTTCTGGGGCAACGAGTGATGAAGAAGAAAGGGCAAACGGCAATGAATGCCTGAAGAGAAAAGAATTCAGGCTTATTCACAGGCATGCAGTGCCTTAGATGCTAGTAAATACAGCAACTTATTTTCTAACATCAGTTAGTTAGAGTCATCAAAATAATACAGCTGGAAAATGATAGATTCTCATTCAATACACATTTTCCCCTAGGCTTTTTCACGGAGAAATTAATTTTCATGAAGTTAATGAAGATAACTTTTTTCTTATCTGCAAAATGTAACAAAACATACCTAGATATCTATCAAAGATATAAATAGAACTTGGCTGGAATTTGTAGTTTGTTTACTCCTCCCTTTTTGGTAAAATAAAGCTTCTTAGGAGACTGTGAGACTTGTAGTATGTAGGTTCCTATGTTATTTTATTTAACTCTTTCTTGCGTTCAAATTATTTCAGATTACTGCATGACTAAATAAAGAAAAATATAAATTTCATTTAAGGGACAAAACACAACTTGGAGAGAAAAGTACAGACTAAGAGAGGGAGGTAGGTGTCAGTGACCAGTTTTGCCTATCACCAGCACACTTCTTCTGACAGTCCAGAGGGAGCTTCCACGTTTCCTTAATGGAGGGGAAGGAGTCAATGAGGCTTCCCCAGATTGTTCCTGTGAAAACTTGTATGGACAGACAATGAAAACTTTAACAGCAAGCTTTGCAAAAGCCGGGGTGCAAAGAAGGGTGGGCTGTGGGGCACTGGGGAGACCCTATGTGAGCTGCCTGCCCGCCTGTGCAGGAGTCACAGGGCCACTGCCTGGCACAGAGCTGCTCCCAGGCATTTCTCTTGTGTTTGGAAATATTGCTCTGACAGCTGCCTGACATGGAGAGAACTTGAAAAGATGTGCCAAATCTCTAACATCCAGACATAGAGCCTAGGGGAAGGAAAGGGTCATTTCCTTTGCCCTCCCCGGCCCTGGGTGAGTCAATGGTTTCATTAATCTTCAGATCCTGGATTTATCATAGCATAGGTGTGCTTCAAAGTATATTAAGAATTTTAAACCACGTCTTATCTGTTTACCTGTGTCAGCAGAAAATCTAGTCTAGACAAGTGCTTACACAGAGGAGCCTTAGAATATTAAAGTATTATTTTGATATCTTATTTAAAAAACTTAATTGAGCTGTAACTTTGCAATGCATGTTGAAGTTTGGGGTCTATGAACACTACTACATGGTTGACACCTATTTATACTTTGCATACCAGTTTTTTTTCTTACTTTTCCTGTTTGAGAGAGTTTGGGTAAAGCTGAGGAACTGCTAAAATCTGTAAAGAGAATCTGGGAAGAGAGAATATATTTGTTTGTTCGGTTCAGGCTTAACCCCAATGCTTCCTTTTTCCATAAGGGAAGAGGAAAAAGGATCCCTGTTATCATTCTTCACTTACTGGCTCAGCCCCTTCGTGGGCTGTCATGTTTATGGTTTCAGCTCATGAGTAGACCATCTGCTATTACATGTGTAGTCAGACTGTAATTTTTTCCTTAACTTGATAGTTACAGTGTCTTTGCCTCTGTGGTAGGAAGATTTCCAAGCATCTCCAAGCTAGATGTTTGAACAAAGACCAGAAACTGCTTGATGGGAATGGTGGGAGGTACTGCAACTTTTAACTGTGTATTTGTCCCAGATGGTGCCAGTAAGTGCTGGAGGTCCTGCAGTCTTCAGTAAATGTGTTGTTTTAACTGTGTTTGCTCCATTTTCTGAAAGGTTAATGCTGGTCAAATTCCATTCCAGAAGTCCAACATCCCTATTTTCTTCAAATATGCATATATTAAAGAAAAAATCTTAAACATTGTGTTTTAACCTGTCATATAAAAAAGAATTGGCTCCTCTGCACACTAGAAAATCTACTGTTGTCCTTCTAATGTGAGTATATTTTTAAACTTGTCAGATACCAATGAATTCACTTAAAAAAAAAATAAAATCAGATTATAATATATCCTATAAATAAATTAAGTGTTCAATAACATAATGTTGCTATGATTATTATGAAAGGGTATTAGAATTTACATTGGAATTTTGTCTTAAAATAAAAATTGTTACTTCATGAGAGGTTTGTTGCTGTAGCTATTCAAGAAAGAAGGAATGTTGAGATAATTGAGAGGAAACTTGAGTTATCCAGAAGCAAGCACATCATTTTAAAAAATGTTATTTTCTCTGAGCTGTTATACACATAGGTTTTTCTTAAGCAAAGTGAAGAAAAACATGCTTGAAATGTTTTGAAATGATTGTATTTTATCTAGGAAAATGATTTGCCACTTCTCAGCTGAGGTTTACAGAGGTTATACTAGAATTCACGGATGCCTGGAACTCAGAGGAATTTTCATACCTGTGCACATTAAGGTCACTGACTATTTTCATACCAAATGCTTCTAATTCATAGATAAAAAAAAAAACAAACCTTCATCAATTCATTTGCAAAGTTAATAAGTTTCATTTGGTATAGTGGCTCTGTAATGCAATTATACAGAACTTAGATACCTATCCAATGGTTACTAAATATAGGATTTTTGATGCAGGAAGCAATCCTATATCTTTGCTAATACAGCCCTGTTTTCCAGTAAGGAAAACAGAAACATGCATGGGTTAGATCAGTTTATCAGTAAAGGCACCACCTTCTCGGTTTACACTACCACTTTGTTAGAATGTTTTTCTTTTGTTAGAATGTTTTTCTTAACTTTCTGGTCTCTGTGTATGTGTAAACATGCACACAGTATGTATTTATATATATATATACACAAATAAAATATGCTTATATATAGATTATATCAACTTATGAACAAAAAATAATTTGCTTCTTGTAGAGCTTAAAATGGATTGTAAAAGGCTGAGATAGATAAAACCCAATAGAAATCCTCATCATTATGTTTAGTAAAAGTGCTAATATAGAATGTATACAAAGAGGTCACAGATTATCTGTCACTTTCATTCGATAACTAACTAAAAAGAAAGTATTCAAACATCTCAACAAAAAATGCCATAGGAAACTTCTGAAAGTTGGCAGGTGAAAATATATCCATATGACCTTTGAAAACTGACTCTTATTATGTTTGAAGTACATAGCAAAAAACCGTGTATGTATGCTGGGATTTCTGGGTATGGCTGACATTTCATAATTATTTCTTCCTTCTCCATACTTAGATGTTGAAAGGAGTAAAGTAAACAAGAGGAAGTGAACATGAAGGTAGGAACATGTTTTCTTGACTGTCCATGTTCACTTCTGTTGAAATGCATTTATGTGATTCTCAATATGAAACTGTAACATTCAAACTAAGTATTTGAAGAGAAAATACCCATATGAATGTTTGTATACATAAATATGCATGTGTGTGTATATATATGTGTGCCATATTTATATATATCTACAACTTACTGTAAAGCATGTTAACATAAATGCAGAATTAAATATAAAAACGTAGCTGAGGAATGCTCCAAAATGAAATTCATAGTAACAGTGATGTGGTTGATACAGGTTCTTTTATTTACCAGCATGGAAGGGGCTTCCTTTTTCTTACAACTCTGCAAGTTTTCTCTTTGTTTTCATAGGCAGTTTGCATCAGTATTGAAGCAGAAAATATTAAAAAAAAAAAAAAGACACGAAGCAGTCAAATTTTAATTAGGTTACACGGTAATACACGAACAGCTAAAGTATGACTTTAGTCAGCTCATAATGAAATATAACTAGATCTATTTTTTTAATTTATGGCGTTACATTGTTTTTTATATTTCCTTTTTTTTCTTACTGTATATTTCAGATATTCTCTCTTGGAACACGGTTTATAATGAGTTCATGGATATTTTCCTGTGTTTTTGCATATCTACTCAGGCCAGTTATTAGATTTAACAAAAAATTACTATGGTAAGAACAAAAAGAAGTTGAGGTATGCCTGTATACAATGCATGTGCTTATCAGCAGAAAAAACATCAAACGTAATTGCTAGCAACAATTTTTTGAAAATAAGGTTTCTAAAGACCAGCAGCTTTAAAGAAGACAGGTAAGGCTGATGGGTGAAATACTCACCCCTGCTTTCTTGCATACAGAAGGGCCACAGTGGTGCAAAGCACCCTGTACAGGGCTGCTGACAAAGGAGTCAGGCAGGAAGGCCAGGTTGGCTGGGGAAGTGAGTTATCTAGTTGTGTGATCTCCAGTACAGCAGATAAAAAAATGAAGGTGTCTTTGTAACACCAATTGGCCTTTTGTGAAACTCAAAGAATCAGCCTGACTAAAAGTCAATTGTGCTGTGCAGATGTTTGCACACAGACTTGTCATTGCATAATTACTTACTTTATAATTAGTAGAAAGGACTAAGATAAATTTAGCTATCCATTTCACTTCTCCTCTTTTGATGAGCATGTCCCAACCCCTGCTGACCAGCTTGGCTAGATCTCCACTGACTGCTGAAGAAACCTTAGGAGAGTAGGATGGATGCAGATGTCTCCACGGGACAAGTTTCCATTTACTCAGGAGAATGAGAAGTTTCTAGGAGACTGTTTAAGTTGCACTGATTGAGAGATAAGTACAGTTTAGGGGACTATCACATTAAATTTTCAACTTTGCAAAGAGCAAATCTGCAATGACTTGCATCTTCCTGACTGGGTAGGCTCTTCAGTTTGGGCTGTCCTTAGGGAAGACAAGCAGCAGCTGCAGGTCTGGAATTGTCCACTGCTCTTAGCAGCTGCCTGGGACCTCTGGAGAAACCCTGAAAGACATCAGAAGCTGCCTTCTGCACACAGGCATGGCTTCCACAACTCCCACGTCCCAGCAGCAGGGATTATGGAGCTGCAAAACACCTTACGCCAAGAACTTCTTGAGGGTTGTTCCTCGGTCTTGGCCAAATTCATGTCAGGAGTAACTCAGCTGATCAGAGCCTGGAGGCTGGGGCTGTTTTCAAACTCAGCACCAGAGACACAATGACCCCAAATAATCTGAAATGCACTCAAGGTTTTGGAGCAAGAGCACAGAACGTGAGACACTACTGATGGCAAGCTACAGAGCTGGTCATTTGTATGACCAGCTGTGTTATCTTTACTAACGTTTTGCAAATACTAAGTTCCACCTTTTGGTTGAAGAAACTCAGTAAAAAGGACTTGAAACACACAAATTTTATCAGCAGGACCTGCCTGTAGATTACCTGTCTGCTTTTGTGAGCTATAGAAAGCATCAGGAAAGAATCATTGTTCAATCATGAATTATCTTTTCAGCAATATTTTCCCAATGACAACCAATTTATAGATGACTCAGCACTACAATATCTACAAAGAATACGCATGACAAGAGAGTACATATTTGGACAGATTTAAATACCATATTCAATTGAAAATATAATTAAGGTCTTATAAATTTTATGGTTACAGGTATTATACATATGCACATTACTCTCATAGGTTAGCACAGTCATTGAATATTTTTTTTTCAATTAATACTCACTCACATTTTATTAATATTTCTTTGTTACCATGCCCCAGCTCCAAAGCTCTTTTATGTTAATTATATACGAAAAGATATGAGCTACAAGAAGCTTATTTACCTGGGCTCTTCTAATGGTTTCTGTCCTTCAGTGTAACTTTGTAAGCCTATCCTTTCATCAGGACAAGATTCCTCTGGCATTATTTTCTGTATTGACTTTATGTCTCTCTACTTTCCAACACCCTATTCCACTTGCATCTATTTTTTTGATTCCCATAGTCTCTGATAGCTGCTTTTCCTCTGAGCTAATGACCTGTTTATTGCTGTATGAAGTCTTATGACAATGATTCAAGAGATATCAGAATGTTATTTACATATTTCTTATTATAGTGTGTATATGATGCCATCCTCTACCTTCCTTCTCCCTTCTTTTCTGTATCTTAATAATTCAGAGACAAAAAAGTAGTGGGAGGATGAGAATAAGAATTCATTTATATTCATTCCTCACAATTAAAAACTTCACTGTTGTCTTGCTTATGTGAATCATTACTTTCTTATACTTTATCTACAGCTTTCAGGTTCAAATTTCTTTCTTTATCATTGTCTTATGATAGTTCCTCATAGGACATTTTAGTCTCTAGCTCTCTCTTATGTTGTTTTCTCTTGAACTCATCATAGAGAAGCAGATGAATAAACACTTTGTGAGTAGAGAAAAAAATCAGCATAGAATGCCATTAAGTTAGGTACAGTCTTTTTCCCCAAGTTTCCAGCACACTGTTCCTGGTATAGAATTATCCTTTCCATTGGAAGGGGCATATGACTGCTCCTGAGGCCCTCTTCCTCAGAAGTGCAGAGCAGATGGTTTGTGCCTCAGTACTGATGTTTTTCCCATTTCAGTCAACTGTCTATTGTCCTGGAACAAACTCTGCTTCTTCTCGCTTAGTCTTCATGCCCTGTTACAGGGTGGACAGGGCTTTGTACCAGCATTAGTACCACTTTAGATGACAAAATTTCCCATGTTCCTCTCAGTGGTTTCCTGTTCTCAGTGGAATAACTCAGTTTGTTTCTCCCAACATCTTTGTTGTCATAGTTTGCAAGAGCAATTGCAGAAGAGCTTCAAGAAAATGCCTATTACATGCCTGCTCTGGGACAAATGTACCCTCGTTCAGAAAACTTGCAGTGCACGGCCCATTTGTATTACTATTCCATATTGCAAACCCAAAGACTGATTTTTGCTGTCTGGAGAGAAACTGTCATGGTTCAGGTCCAGGCAGCAGCTCAGCACCACACAACTGCTCTCACTCCTTCTGTGGGATGGGGGGAAGAAAATACAAGGAAAGGCTTGTGGGTTGAGACAATGACAGGGAGAGATCACTCACCAGTTAGGAAGAAAACTGCACCCCTTGCCTATGCTGCTCAGAGTGGGAGGATCCTCACACTCTGCCACTGCTCCAACATAGAGGCCCTCCCCTGCAAGACAGTCCTCCACCAACTCCTCCAGTGTAAGTCCTTCCCACCGGCTGCAGTTTTCTTTTTTAACTGCTCTGGGGTTGGGTCCTCCCCAGGCTGCTGTCAGGTCTCTGCTCCCCCATGACCCTCCACGGCTGCAGGGGCACAGCCTGCCCTCTCACTACAGACTGCCGGGGAACCACTGCCCTGGCTACCCCCTCCCTGCCTTTCCACACTGACTCCAGTGTCTGCCTGGCTGTATCCCTAACATCCCACTCCTCTCTGCTTCCTCTTGCCTCTTTGTTTTCCTCTCTTAAATATGTTAATCAGAGAGGTGCTAGTTGGCGCAGCTGTGGCCAGGTGTGTGTCCAATCTGGGGCCAGGGAAGCTTCGAGCAGTTGTGACCCTTCACCTGCTACCAAAACCCCACCACACAAACCCAATACAGAAACATACTCAGCAATTACTTCAGTAGGAATGGACAGTTTCTGTCTTACAGTATGAAATAAATTTCACCAAAACCAATTTTTGACCCTACCAAAATGTTCTGTTTCTTTGAGGTCAAATATTTACCTCTGACAAAGGCAGCAGCATTATTTTCTGATATTATTTCCCTCTGAAATGGCTATGCTACTGTGAAAAAATAAATATTCCAGTGATTATTTACTACACCTTTGGATGAAACCCATGTATTCCTGAAAAATGTTTCAATTTTGTAGAAACAGCATTCACTGATGGAAAACTATTCTGTGGGGGAATTTCCAGACAGCTCAACCCATGATGGAAAAATTGTGCTGCAGTAAATACTTTACTCTTCTTTCCCCTTAATTTGGTTCTTAGATGGGGAATACAAAACCACTCCATCACCTTCTTGGTTGTTCTGGTGAATGCAGCTGCTGCTGGAATTTCACTGCTCATCGATGAAAAGCTCACAGTCATGGAGGGGACTCCTGGCTGAACGATGATCTTCCTCTGTATAAACACACTCTAGTAAAACACACTCAGCATTTCATTGTAGCCTTGTCGCCTTAATTAGAATACATTTATAATTGTGTACATGCTCACTGAAGTTATTGACTTGCAAACTGTAACAACATATTGTTTTTAATCTTCACAGTCTGGGGTTTTTCTTTTTTTGTTTGTTTTTATTTTCAATTGCTCATATATTTAATTTGTGAGAAGTTTTATACCCTACTATAGTTAGAGAAAATGCTAATTAGCTATAGTCTTAATCCTGCTTTTGATGAAACCTCATTTAAACAACTTAATTTATGCTGCAGTATTGCATATTGCTTCCTATTTTTATTAATTTTTTTCCCCTCCATAATCTTTCACATTTCTTTGACATAACGGTTTGTGACTATAAGAGTAGATGTACATTTGCCACCTATTGGAAGTCTCTGAATACATGCTTTTTCGCTGTCGGGATTGAGATCTGACTTTGTACAGAGAAAATTCACAGTAATTTCCAGAACCCAACAGTGTTGTTGCTTATTGATTGTATATTTTCATCAGCTTAATGTTCACTTTAGGTAACCGATGGCCTTGATCAAAGCTCTATTTCAAACCAAGGTTTAAGTAGAAGTCATTACTTGTATTTCATAATGTTCCCTATTTACTTTGCAATCTTTTTTTTTCTTGCTTATCTCTGTCGCAAACACAATTACTAGGCAGACCGGAGTGGCCTGGGGAACTGGAAAAGCAATGTACTGAATCCAGCAGCAGAGCAGACTCTGCCATATCCAGGCTGAAGAAGATAGATGCGGCAGCCAGAACGCTGGAAACTAGCCGGAGATGAAGTAAAATGCTGCAGGAAGATTGTGTTGATTGTGGGTCACAAAGGAGTTTGTTATCCTACGTTAGAGGAGAAAACCTTAGGAAAGAGCTTGATGTACAGAGAAAACTGTAATTAAATCTTGAGCATTATATCATCACTGGAGGAAGAGGAAGATAAACTGGAAATTGGAGCTGGATAAGGATTAATTTGCTGTGACGATCCCAGGAAGGAACTGGTGGACTACAGAGCTCCTAAGCCCAGTGATGCAGTGCAACTCAGAAAGAAGAGGAAAGTAGAAGGAGGCAGTGTGGGCCATTATACTTGTACTTGAGGGTTTTTGTATATAAAGGTTGAGATGAGAAATCAATAATATGGGTATATTTGGTCATTATATACAATGAATACAGACACAGGTCAGATTTTGTCATGCTAGAGTTTTAAGATTTTTTTTTTTAATAGAAGAAAATTGCCCTTTTAAAATTCAGTTTTATTGAATCTTCAGTATTGCTTTCATCCACTAATGTTTCAGTTCTTAGCAGGGGAATGGAAATAATTAACTTTGTCAGGCAACATCTCACCTACTGAGGGAAAAAAAAATTAGAAGAGAACTTCTTACTTTAGGATTTTTTATTGTTTTCAAATCAAAATACATTTCTAACCAGCAACTTGAAGATCTCAATGGGATTTCTAAAGACTTAGAAACCTGTCATGTTGAGAATAAACCAAATTTAAGACAAGTTCCTGAACTGTAATGTATTTCACTTCACCTGCTTCCTTAGGAATTCACCTTACATTTAGCAGTTACAGGGTGAGGACTGGCTTGGTCACAATGAGACCTTTTTCCTTAGCAAATTCTCCCTGTAAGTGAGAACTCCCTGAACTGCTGTCTCTCAAAGTCTGCCTGACCACAGTCTTTAAATTGAAAGAAGAGGAGATTGAAAGTCTAATTATGGAACTATTCATATCTGCTAGATTCCCTGAAAATGGCAGATGGAGAAACGGGTCTGGGTTGTAGCTGGAGTATGTGTGTTCCCATCTCCTGGTACTGGATTGTGTTGATGTTTGTTGCTTTCCTAGAACAGACTGCACAGGAAGAAAGAAACAATGGTTCACAGAAAAGAGCTTACCAGAAGTCCTCCAAAAGCTGAAGGGCTCACAGATTCCCTAAGAAGCTCTTGGAAAGTGCAGTTCCCTGCCTTAATATTCTGGCAGCCCAGGGGGCCAACTATATCCTGGGCTATAAGGATATAAGGTCCCTTAAGGGACCTTATATTAAGGTCCCTTCCAACCCAAACCATTCTGTGATTCTATGATTCTATTTGAATACTTCAAGAAGATAACAACAGATACTGGAAATACAGACTGGGTGGTTCAGCTGTAGGAGCAAGGACTTTTTGTTTTTTTTTTTGACTCCTAGATTACCCTAGGAGTAAGGGTAATTTAACATATAGGTCTGTATCACCATGAAAATCTGAGATTCTTAGTTTGCTGTTAACTGTGAAGTGAATGCTGTAAGACCATAACTCACATGAATACTGTGTAGCTAGTTGAGATGTATTTTGTAATACACATTTTTTGAAAGGAGATAAATTATTAATACAATATTTAAAGAACATCATATCTTCTGTGAAGCTTTTTCCATAGTAATGAAAGGAGGAGGAGGTACCAGCTGGAACAAGTATACACAGTATCAATTAAAAATCTGTGTTTAAACTACAACTTACTCTAAAGTCAGACTAAAATTTTGTTCTGTGCATGCCATGTTTGGATACTATGTGTGCAAATTCTGCTCTATTAATTCAGGTGTATTCTATTGTCATAAGTACCATATTAGAATGTTTGTACGTTTCACAACTAATTGATTTTAACAACTAGAATTATATACTAGCAATGCAATTAACATGATTTCGAAGTCTGGATAGACTCATTTACGTATGGCATTTTGTTATAGTAAAAATATATTTTACAAACTCCTTCTATATGAACAGTGTTATTATGATGAGTCCTGAATTCTTTTAAGGGATTTTTAAGGTACTGGATGTTTGAATTTTACATTTTAAAAAAATTTTAACAAGAGGTGACCAGACATTTTTGTTGGGCTATTCCACACTTCAAAATCCATAATAAAAAGGAAGGTTGTTTTAGCATTAAACATTTTAAGTCTAGACTTGAAAATTCAGGCAGATTAAGAGCATTTATGTTACTGCTGTTGAGCAAACTTTCTGAGTAATTGGTCATTCAGATCACAGCAAACATGGCAGTCAAATGATGCCCATTTCCTACCACGCATACAAACCGCTGCCCGTTAGATGCTGCAATGTGGTACACGGTGAAAATCAGCTGCTCTCCAAGAGACAAGCAAGAATAGGCTGCCTGCAGCACATTATTTGCTCAGTTTATAGTATATAGGCATGCAAGAGTTGAGAAGAATTGTTGAATGAAGAATTTCAGTCAGCTGGTGATCCGAGGTATTTACCTCCCAAAGAAATCTTTCCAAAAGACTATGCCCATGGGATGACAAAACTTTTCATCATTAAATTGATGTTAGACTGCCAATATCCAATAGTTTCTGACAGGTGCCAAATGACTTATTAGGAAAAAAACATAGGTGGAATCTATTAAGGTCATGCAAGATATGTGTACGTATCTTAACAGAAAAGTGGATTGCTTTAGTTCGCTCTTGGATAAACAGGTTTGGATTAAAAATACAGACTAAGTGGATATGGTAGATCAGCAGTTTCTATCTCAGCTTTGGACAGAAGAACTTGGACCTATGGGTAAGAAAACAAAAGGCTTTGCATGTCTTCTGTAACAAACTAGAGATTCTAGTTCTCTTGTGATACTATTTATGAATGTTATAATTCATGTAAACTCAGGAAAGTGAAATCGTGAAGCTTTATGTAAAAGACATTCAGTATGGCACAGTAGTCTTCAAACAAGAAACACAGTATGCCCTCAACCACCTTTGTATTTGCCTGGCTCATTAACATAAGTGGAGTTCACAACTTAAACATTAGTGACTACACCAGGGAAATGAATTTAATCAGCATTCGCTAACCAATACTCCTCAATTTAGAAGATTTAGATAGACAGTGGTGAAATTATAGGATTCAAATTGGCTGTGATTCTTTTAAGTGCTGCAATTGGAATAAGCGCTTCAGCTAACAGTATTTTAAGCTATTTGTTGAGATTCATCTACTCCGAAGTGATACATGCAGAAGAACGTATGTTGGTCAGCCAGAATGGGGGCTGAGATTTAGGTGGGAAGCTGTACAGCTTCTTGAACAATTGTTTTCTTACAGAATCTTGAAATCTCAGAAAGAATGGAAGCACAAGATACTGTGAACTATGTCCTTATGGGAACAAAAGATACTAGGAACATGAAGAAATTTATGAGTAGCAACAACATGCCAATATCCAATCTGAGGTACCTCTCCAGCTAGTGAATCTCACAGGCTAAAGACTGTTCTTGTAAAGTAAACATTAAAATTAATTTACTTGAAATGAAAGCTAATTTGTTGTTCCTTCTGAAAATGTATTCTTTAGTTTTTATTAATAGGACACCTGGAGGACCTCAATGAATGAACCAAGCCCACAACAATGGGTGTCATGTAGTGCTTGGTGCACGCTCCTTTCAATGTGAGAACTTATTTATGCCGCCCAGTAGAAGATGACACACAAGGCTCTCTGGTGCTGGGATCTGGGCTCATTCACCGCTGGAAGCCATGTACCTGGTTGTCACCCTACAGCACTGACCCTGAAATACCAGCTGGGAGATCCCTATGATCAATGCAAGTGGCCGCATGTCAGCAGTAAGCAGCAAAGGGATTCATGACTATGACGTCTTTCCTAGCATTAGGGCTTAGGATTTCAAAGCAATCAAGTATCAGGGGCATTTGCTTAGGATACAGGAAACTAAATGAATCAGGGAATCTCAGCAAGCTTACATGATAGAAAAGAAATACAATTTTGAGCTACAGCATTTAGCCCAGATGGAGAAAAGCAAGACTGTCGTTTGAGACCTTTCTAATTATCATGGCCTGAAAGCGTATGCCTGAAAGCACATCTCAGACAGAATGAGGTTTAAAATATATGTACCCAGTACTCAATGACAAGTTGGTTCTTGTACCTGCTGGAAAAATAAAGAAGCACAGATATTTGGCATCTTGGATACATACCCAAAAACACTGTTAACCAAGACCTGAACCTTATCTGCCCTGTTTTAAAGGTTTAGGAATGCCAGGGGAAAATACAGAGAAGCACTAATGAGTTTTTAACAACTTACATCTTTGTACACGTTCTAGGCAGGAAGCCAGAAGGCGGTAGTAACTCAGGTAAAACTGCTAATTGGCTTTAGATATGGAGAAAGCCAAAGAGGGTGGCCTGGGGCTGGGTGACTATTGGTGGTTTGCGTGCACCCTCTTGGTTAGAAAGCAAGAAACAGTGAAAATAATTGCCACACGGGCCCCCCTGGGGGGACATATCCAGGGGTGTTCAGCGCCATGAAGGAGGCAGAGCCGGAGGTGGAGGTGGTGCACGGAAGCCATCCAGCAGCCCAGACTCGGACAAGGTGGGTGGTTGTCCTGTGGTGCCATCAAGAGCTGACTGTGGGACAGGGGTCATGGCTGGTGGGAGCGTCTGCACAGGCTGTGTAAGGGTAGCAGAGCAGAAACCATGACCCACCCGCTGTGCCCATCCAACTTAACACCACAGCCTCGGGGTTTCTCTCCGAGCCATGTGTTTCTGCTCCCGTGGCTGCCCCACATGGGGATAGCATGAGGCAGTCCCCTGGGCACGTAACACCATTCTGCAGCTGCTAACAAAGATTAATTTGTTGTTTTTCTAAAATAAAAATGGTCTTGCTATTATACTAGATTTATGGGAAGCAAACACTTGTAATTCAAGATGTATTTTTAAGGTTCAGCAAGTCTTCTAAGAATAAAGGTGTTTATCATTGTAGTGTGCTATTTTAGGTACATAGATCATAAAGTAAGCTGACCACAAAAGCTGAGTTTTATTTAGTTTTTATTTTCTTTCCTTTAGATTTAGCTTTGGCCTAGCTTTAGCTTTTGGATTTGCTTTTCCTTGCCCCTTTCTTTGCTCTTTTCCCATAGGAGAATGTTGATTTAAAATAAAGAGTTTTCTTATGTAGCAGTCTGTTACACATGTAAGTTTTGTTCTTTCTCCTGTCTCCCCAAATGTCAATGCTTGTAATTATATCATAAGAACATAAAGCTTCCTGTATTATACTGAAATAAAATAAATTACAAATGTAATAATTTAAAATGCTGAAATAGACAGCTTACTAAAATTGGGTTAATTTTTGTCTTTTGACAAAGGAACATTTAAAATTCACTATGTTCTAGGTATGTAACAAGTTTTGAGTGCTATGTGATACAATAAATCATATATCAAATGCTATGTGATATCTTTTGTACAATTTGTATTTACTATGTTTTGTTTACATGGCTGGGGTTTTTTTTGACATTTAATTTTTTTGACTAATCTAGCAAGGCAGAACATTCTTTTGTAGAGAATATTTTGTTGGATTTGCTTTTCCCTATCTCCTATATTTTGTCCTAAAAGTGTCCTAAAAACTGAAAGATTGTTCTTGGGAAGTCTTTCTCTTCTGAGCCCTTCTTTCGGAGTTGAAAAATAATTCATTGTAGACAGAGAGACAGGTTTGTCTTCCAGAAGCATATCAAAATAGGGGAGGATAGATGGAAAGAGACTAATGAATGATTATGATGTGCTTAGTCATATGTCACATTTTATATCTACATGAGGAATACAGTTTTTAACAGCATTGTAACTCTTCCTGTATTTACAAATGGGAAGTTAAGCTAAAATACTGAGACCAGGTATGAGTATACTGGAGAACATCACAACATTTCATGAAACCTAACAAACCTTTGCTATTTTGCAGAAGTTTGGCAGAGGAGGCAATTAGAGATATTTTTGAAGTTGTTTAGTTTATGACTCCTGTACTTATATCATGGTGTAATGAGCATAGTTAGCATAGTCACACTTCTTATTTATTTGCCATTTATCTTTTTGAAAATTATTTTGATGATCTCTAGGGCTGGTGTTTCACACTCCACAGATTGAGAATGGTTATCTAAATTTGAGCACCAACACATGACTTGGAAGACCCATATTTAGTTCACAGTTCAAGTGTGTCTACTGGCAAAGTTTTTATCTTTCATTGCAGTTTATGACAGGGAGAGAATAGCACTGCACAACAGCAGCCCAGTTATGAAGGAAGTTGTTTGTTAAAGCAATATGCTATGTAAGGTTTTCATAAGAGACGATTATGTATATTCAGAGGCATGCATGCATCCTTTTGATCTGAAAATGTAGGTATTTGCACTTTATTTACAAAGCTGTTGTGGTTTAACCTTATCTGGCAATTAAGTACCACACAGTTGCTGGCTCACCTCTCCCCCTCCCCCAGTGCAAAAAAGAGAGGGAGGAAAAGACAAGGTAGGCTTGTAAAGTTGAGATAAAAACTACTTAATAATATAAATGAAAATTATAGTGATACTAATACTAACAATACTACTACTACTAAATAATTAAAATAAAAGAAAATAGAACATAGGACACAAAAGCTCACCACCTACTGACTGACAAACAACCAGGTCCCAAAGCAGTGAGCAATCCTTGAGCCTAAGAGCCCCAGAGCAGGGTGAACACCCACCAACCCACTAATGAAAGACCTGGCTTCACCGCTAACAACTTCAGCAAGAGCTAACAAAACAGCAAATGACCCAGCTGTCAAGATAGCCCAAAGTCTGAAGGACGCACGAGCCATCTGAGTCAGCCACAATGGGTTGCTTTTGCCAGTCCTTCCCAGTCAGGCTTGTTTCAGCCTTCAACCCAGTCAGTTGTTGAGATCCCCCAGACACACTAGAAATTCTATTGGGCTGTACTCCTTTATTGCTTGATGGCATGAGGGTACACTGTGCACCCGTGTCTACTAGAGCTGCGTGGTTCCGCTGGGCCCCCGTGTCTACTAGAGCTGCGTGGTCTTGTGGCTTTGACGTGCCCCGTGATGGATACCTGTTGTATTCCCTTCTTTGAGCAAAGGAATGCTTACTCCTAATAGCTAAGACACTGGACACAGGTGGGGAGTGGAACTTCTCTTCTCTGAATTGCTTAAAGTCCTGGGACAGTCTATCTACAGCTGGGACTCAGGCCTGTATGGGGGAACAGAGACTTTCCTCATTGTGCTGGGTTCAGCCAGGAAAGGGTTAAATCTCTTTACTGTGTCTGCTAGAAACAGTTAAACCACGACACTCATATTGCTGGAATCAGCAAACCATCTCATCCGCTGCTGGTGCCTCATCCTCTTTCCACGTTATCACTGCAAGCACCGCTGGCATATGAGGATGGTGCACTCTGCATTAACCTCTGCCACACGGGTCGTGTGCAGTGAACTTCACCTGGATCTGTGGGTGCTCGTGTATTCCTTGGGTCATGATGAACTATCTCCAGCACAGCTAGTTCCTTCAGGCACTGGATACCTTTCTCCATGGTAGTCTGTTTGCCTGGGTGATATGGCACACTTTCCTTAAAAGGATACCTTTCCTTCATGCTTGTCAGGACTCGTCTCCAGAGGCTTACATTTTGTGTCCTCTTCCAACTGATTTGTCAATGCCCCCTTCCCCAGCAAGTGACCCCAAATGCTTGGCTTCTCTGCCCAATAACTCCATACTACTGGCCCTGTTATCCCAGCAACAGAGCAGCCAGGTGATAATATGTTCACCTGGACAGTGGCTAAACTCTCTACAGATATCCTGTAGCTCCCTCAGGGATAAAGATCAAGTGGTCACTACTGCTTCGTTCTCTGTGTCTGACTCTCGGAATGGCCCTGTTACCTCGTCATCCTCTGCCAGATGGACTGATTTGTGTGTCTGATAGAATAATTCTGTGTGTCTGAATTATTCTATCTGAATAATTTCTCCACATCCACCACAGTGCTGAATAATCTCTCCTCTATAGGCTGAGTTCCTGAGGAGAAAAAGGGAAAAGGAAATTACTGAAAGCCTTCAGGAGATAACTCGCAATGTACGAGGGGGCAGACAATATTAAATACGGGTACAGATAGAGGATTCCTCCCCACACCAGTATTACACCAGTATTGTCTAGCCTAACAAAACCCTTAACCCAGTTTGAGCATATACGATCAGGATAATAAGGAACATATAAGGCAATGGACCCCACCTTTGGGTTAGCAACTTAAAAAGCTCTGAACTCAGTGTCAGGATCAGCCATCAACACATTGCTACATTGAATACTTATCACACACTAATCATATCTGTTCTTATCTCAACTGTCTTGAGTCCCACGTTGGGCGGCAGAAAGAACTGTCGTAGCTGAGCCTTATCTGACAACTAAGTGCCGCTCAGTTGCTCATTCACCTTTTTCTCCCATGGTGGAGAAGGGTTGGAGGAAAAAAACAAGGCAAGATTGTAAAAGTTGAGATAAGAACTATTTAATAATGTAAATGAAAATTATGGTGATACTAATAGTAACAATACTACTACTTCTAAGTAATTAAAATAATAGAAAATAAAACATACAATACAATTGATGACTGCACACTGACTGACACAATTCCAGGTCCCTAAGCAGCAAACAGTCCCCAAGCCTGAGGGCCCTAGACTGGGAAGAAAAACTGGCCCCATGACCAACAAAAGAGCTAACAACCCAGCTA
>NW_010250977.1:0-21159 GCF_000690775.1 Eurypyga helias
TTCCTGGCTGAACCCAGCACATGTTCATTGCCCATAAATTCTATTTTGTATGAATATATTTGTCTCATCCTCAGCCTATGAAATCAGCAGAGAGTTGTGATTTTACATTGTTATGGTGCAGACAAGAGATAATAGCTTGGTACTTTATTGGGAACTTAAATATCTTTTTTTTTCTGCCTTCTTTCAAACTATTTCTCAGTCAGTCACTGGTTTCATGTTTTTTTTTGACAGACCTATTTTCAGTCTAAGTGAGCTCATTGAATTGCAAAGGAAACTAATGAGTATGAGCATTACAACACTCCCACATAGACAGGCTCTTCCAACTAAATGCCTAACTGCCACACAAAACCCTCATACAACTCTACCGGATTTGTTGAGCAATACTGATGTATCAGAACAACAATAAATTGCTTAAAACCAGCTCTTTTTTAATATATATAGGTGAGAAAACAAGTAAACAAAGCTATATTTTAAAAGCTGAGAATTATTCTTACAGAATGTTTGGGAAACAAGGTCAATGTACATCTTCTATAATCTGTTGTGAGTGTAGCTGCTAGGAAGTAAACAAAACACAACAAGAATTGTGCCATTTTCTTCCCTTACTGAATTCACTGATTTATCCAATACAGCAATAATTAAAAGACATTGATGCACACACCTACAAAAAGTAAAAAAGGGGGGCAGGGGGAAAGAAAAGTTTCATCACGATCCTGGTATATAACTCTTCTTCCACAGCATTGGAACCATCAGTAGGTGTGACTGTTGCATTGATGTAAATGCCCTGTACCTCGAAGAATTCCACATTTCTCCATGGATCCCTGTATGCCTCTCTATAAAGCTCAGCCAGGTCAAAGGACATGTGAGAAACCAGCTATTTATCTCAAGAGAATGGAAGCCAATGCCCTGAGGTATTTTAAGTATGGCTACATCTGGCCCTGCCTGCTTTATAATAGCTGCATGCCTTAACAATGGCTTTCAATGAGAATAATTATTCCTGCTTCAAAAGTAGTTTTTGGAACATGTTTTTTTAAGAACTTCATCAGAGAGATGCAATATTGCAAAATAACCACCTTCTCTGTTCTTTACTGTCCTACCATTACACCTGACTTCATAATTTATCTTTTATAAAAAGAAAACCAATAAATTTAGCTTAAATTTAGCTGTGAAAAACAGACAGGCCTTAAAAAAATAACTATGAGTAGTCAAACACATGGCAACAGATTTTAGCCTAACTAGAATATGAACAAACTCCCATATGGTAGCATGAGCAATCATGACCAAAACAAGACTATATATCTTGTACAAGGAATAACAAACAACTATGTTTTAACAAAAAAAGCTTCACTGTTTTATTTGCATTGGAAAAATAAACATGTTTTTCTGAAAGTTTAACTAGAGGAATTGCTAGATTACTATACATAAAATGTTCTTTACCAAGCTGGTTCCCAGAAGTAACAGATGATCATAAACAGCTTATATTCTTATTTTCTGTAGAAAATTGTTCATTATAACTGCATAACAGAAAATATATGTACATATTTCACTTACTGCAGATATAAAAATATTCCTAAATCAGGATTGAGGGAAAATAAGTTGAAGTGTAGCTGGAAAAGAGTATAAGCAGACAAATATCTGGACATTCTCCCTGAATAAGTATATTAAATATTCCTGTCATCCAGAGGGTGAATGATATACGGTACTTGTACCTACAATTTAACTTCCTAGGTCCTCTGCAGTAGCTATCAAATCACCATGTGAAGCAAAGAGCTACAGTACAATAAGCTCAGGGCAGAATACCTGCGTGATTGCCTAAGTTTTATTTTGCTGGACAGCCCTAGAGAAGGTATCTTCATTTCTTGTATGCAGAAGAGGGATAGGATGGCTATGCGACCATTACAGAAAAAATCTTTTACCTAGGAAGTCTTCACCAATTTCAGTACAAATGCATTTGTGCTCTAACATTGAGGTTATTGCACTAAAAAGGAGATGACAAAGATTTTTTTTTTTTAAATGAATGTTAACTATTCTGATTTAAATATGACAGCAAATAAACAGGACTGCAATGTAAAATAAAGGTAAAAAACCCAAGAGCGCTTATGTGATATCCTGTCCCCATTAGAAGAAGTCTCTGCAATTTTGGTGTATTTTTCCGAGCAATCTTCTACACCACTTGCCAGGTGGCATGTCTGACCTCAAAATCTCTTTCCAAACAGCCTGGTGTTGCTAATGCAGTAGAAATTTAAATCATTTGTTCTAGAGGAACAGGTTGAATCAACAATCAGACAAGGTGCAACACCTATATTTGTTCAATATTAATTACAATTCTGCCTAGTTCAGTACAGTACATCTGGCTCAAAGCCATCAAGAAAGAAGTCAGTTGTGAAGAGTATCGCCGTGCTAACTGAAGTTGTATGCAGTCTGAGCCACTGTGTCAATCTCTTACATCTGACAAGCATCACACGTAATCCATCTCCCTTTATAGCATAAGATGAGTTGATAGAATTATCTAGCCAAAAATGTTAAGCTGCTTAAAAATTATCTCACAATATGTTCATACATTCATCAAGATGTTAAAAATAGCTAACTCTGTACTCTTTCTATGTTCTGCATTATTCTTATACTGCATGAGACATTGTAGAGGATTTCTAAAGTGCACAAAAAGATAGGACACCATAACCTTAATTTGCACTGGAATTTGATACATAATTCTGAAATCAATATCAGGAACTCACTGAATAACGGTAACATCATCCACTAGCTAATGTTTGGAGGTTTTAATTTCCATACCTCAAAGAACTTTCTCAAAGACATGAGTATCAGTATCCTCACTTTCCAGCCAAGGCACAGAGAGGTCCCTTGAGTCTTGGGGTACAGTGTTCTGTCCATTACCTTCCACAAACACTACCGAAAAATAACTGGATACCAGACAGCAGAACTTGCCTTCCAAGGAAAGAGATACTGTGCATTGTATGTACTAGAAGTTACAGCTTTGATTAAGCCAGAGATCACACTATGCACATGTAGAGCTTTGGGTAAGAGCTGCACGAGGTAGAGTAGCCTCTGCGCAGGCGGTTAATGTCTGCGGCCCCACAAGGTATCAGCACTTTTCCAACAGAGCTCTTATTCTGATACTATGCAGTCATAAGATTAGTGTAATGATAATTATGCCAGGAAAGGTATCAAAATACTATCAGACTGCTGGCCAAACTCACTCTTCATCCTATAAATTCCCTTTAAACTGTTGGCAATTATTACTAAGATCAAGACATGACCCATGCTGAGAACTCATCCCAACCATAAAGGCCATGTTGAAAAGGTAGATTGATAACAACCATGGAATCTCCTCCTTTGACTTGTACGACCCCTATCTTTTGGAGCTGAAAACAGGAAGCTTGCATGCAATAGTTTTGGAATTTGTAAATGGCCAACATCAAGTGTTTCTTTTCCTCTCCCACCCTTTTTTTTAAACTATAAAGGCTGTTTAAAATAACAATTGTAAATAGAGAGTCCTATTTACAAAACATGTATTTTTTTCTTTACACCTGCCACAAACTGCTGAATATTAAATGTGATTTAGACAAATTGGGCTGTTTGCCAGTAATGAACTGAAAAGAACATCTGGACATGTGCAACACATGCAAATTCACCTCTAGCTAATCAGTCTGGTGATGGTGAATCTTAGTTTGCTTCTAGCTATTTTTTGATTTGTGGCCAACTACTTTGACCTCTAAAAAGGACTAAAACATTCCTACTTGTGACTTTTTAGACATACACTTCTTGTTTACTCTGTAATATCAGATTTCAATACAGTCTTTGACTACAGATAGGATATATATATAGTTCCACTAGTTTCATATAGTTCCTCTCTTCAGATACAGATATTCATGACTCACAATATATTAGCATCTTCCAGATATTTGCAGATCACTAGAGATATTTAATTTTAGAATCTTTGCTAATAAAAGATGTAAGTCTCTGGAGATAATTTTTCCTTTTGGAAACCAAACAATGTATATGCAAAGTAGCCAGATTCATCCCCACTATCACTGTCCTGAGGTTAGTGGTGTCAAAACTGCACTGAAGTGTGAAGTTGCACCAGGGAGGCATTGAAGTCCATTAGGATTTCACATTAGTGACTTAGTCTTGAAGGATTTTTGAGGAGTCCCATACCATGAGTCCAAATGAAAGTGCTCAGCACCCAGCAGAAATATTCAGCCTATTGCAGAACTGAATGTGATGGGCAGAAAAACGCTTGTTTTTATGTGGACCCCTTAGCCATAGGACATTTTTGTCTACTTTTATATATGCTTAGATCCTTTCCTAAATCTTGAAACAAAACTACAAAAGAACCAAGGCAACATATATTGAGTCTGGGGTTTTATCTGTGTATCTTCCACATGATTTAGTGTTAATAGGTCAACAGGCAAAGAAGTGTCATGCTATCCTGTGAAGCTTAAAATATATGCTAATAAATATGAATATTTCTCAGGCAGAAGTGCAGGATACAAGGATTTAAATATAGCTAAAAGAATAACCCCATGGACACGGGCTCATTCAGCCTTATTTTCTTATGGGATGTTTTGTTTGAGTAATAACAATAAAATGATAAACCAGAAAAATACAATATCCTAGTATATAAAATTAGGAACTTTAACATCTACAATATTAAACAAACTGGAGAATTCTGTGAAATATATTAAGAAATAACAGAGACTTTGATCAAACTTAAACTTCTTATTTTTGCCTTTAAGAGAAAGCCTTTGTGCTATTCTACATACAAAGCACTATTCTTAAAAGTGTTGAGCAACTAAATAGAAGTTCCTCATTGCCAGAGGCCTGAGATCTGTCCTAAACGATAGATACAGTGATACCCTCCTGGATCAGCCTCCATTTCAATAACTTTTAAAGGAGATGCTAAAGATAATTTAAATGTCAACAACATGGGTATGCATTTTGCTCCACTTACACAATCCTTCAGGCTAAAAAGTGAATGTGAGAATTTATTTCTTGAAACAGGCTATGCATTTATGAATCTAGGAAATTGTACAGCCTTGTAGTGTAAGAGCACCTAAAGCAGTGTGAAACATCTTAAATATGTCCATGGTCTGCACTACAGATTTAATTCTGTGGGAAACACACAAGATGTTTATGCTGTCTCAGATGTGCTTTGTATTACCCTGAAATTCCAACAACCCACCAGAGACAGTGGTATCTCGCAGTGTTCACTAACCCCATTTCTTTTAAAACACTTTCTAATGAATAAGGAAGTAGTGCAGGCACGTGCCTTTAGTGGGTCAATCCAGCTAGCACTGAGGTCAGGAAGAACTGAGATTATTTACTAGGTGAACATTTCCTAGCATGATTTCCAGCACAACTGAAAATTTTCCATGTCAAAACTGAAGAAGTTGCTTCTCTGTTGCACCAGAGCAAAAGTCACAGAATCATAGAATGGTTTGGGGTGGAAGGCACCTTAAAGATAACCTAGTTCCACCCTGCCCAGCCATGGGCAGGAATACCAATAGGTTTGCCCTTCTGGTTCTTGTTCTATATAAGCAGCAGAGGAAATCATCAAATTTGTAACAGATTAAAGGTCAAGAATAATTATTATACTGGTAATAGTTTCCTCGTGATAGAGAATAATAGCGCTGCTAGCAGAAAATTTACACCAGAAGTGACAGTAACATATACTAAAACTGGATTTTTTTTTAAAGCCTGACAATTGAGGAAATGCAAAAATAGTTTGGTTAGTCTATATAAGTGACTTTGAAAATGCACATTTTTCTGCCTTACACAGTATAAGTAACTAGATAAATAAGAGGTTAGCAAAAGAAACAAGCTTTGAAGAACTGCTCACAGTATGCAATAGGCTGCAGAATTGTATTCTTGATATCAGCAAAGTGTATCATTTTGAGCTCTTTTTTTTCCTGTTCATTATCTGTCTACTTCCCAAGAGAATATTTCAGAGATTAGTGTATAATTATAATCAACAGTTATTTTATGAGGCCTACAAGACCTCCCTGAACTAAATGACTTTTCCCTTTTAGTCACAAGCCTTTCTATAGCACTAGTAATTTCTTAAAGTAGTCAATCATACAAATTCAAATAATGAATAGCAATCTTTATTAATGCTGGGTTCAGCTGTTTTATCAATTGATGAACATATCTTATGTAATACATTTTTTTCATGTGCAGTTACTTCTATTTTTGTTATAAGTTTTTTGTCTGAAGTGAGTACAAGTTTGTCTCTGATATAACAGAGATTTTGACTGGTACTGTAGCTGGATCAAAAAAAAAAAAAGCACTGATATCTTTTGTTACTTCTGTGATCGTTGTATCTTCTCTTTCATTATTTTCCTTGTAATTTGAAAGCTGACATGCCATTCATTACTATGTAATGGCCAAGTGAAAGGAATAGTTTCAAAGGAATTTTCAAAGTAATTTATACTTACCACAAATCAGAGTACTGTTAAAAGAAGTACTAACAAGGGAGGACTCCACTCACAGCCTGAATTTCCTTTTACAATAGGTCACATTTTTCTGCCTCAAGCCTCTGATAGAATATAATAAAGAATACTAAAATAAAATGAAGAAGTGATGCCTCAAGTGTTGCAAGGAAAGATGTCATTTATAATGATAAACACGAGTGTATGTTATATCCTATTGTACACATCTGCTTTTCCTTGTGAAAACGTGATTTTCAAGTTCCATTGAGAGTAATTACACTTCATAAACCAGAGAAGTAGTTAGCAATTCCCAATGGGAAACACGTAATGAGTGTTATTTCTTATTTATTTACTGGGTTGAAGAGTCTTAAGAGCCATCATTCTGAATATTAGACAAAATACAGAGGATGGTCATAAGAAAAGTGAAGCAGGAATAGTAGGTGATGGGTACAGAATACCAGGAGCTGAAGCACTGACAAATTTTTTGTGACTGTGTAAGAGAGAGCACTGTGGATCTGAGGCAGAATAATGATGTGGCTGGGCAGATGTTTGCAGAAAAAACATCCCCACATGCACTGATGATCATGAAAGAAAGCACACGGCCACTTGGAGGTAGAAGTTGACATCCTAGTAGCTGACAAAAGATTATAAACATAAGTAGTGCAAGACCATATAAATGAAGATAAAGGTCTATGTCTGATGAGGAACTGCAAAAATAGCACCCAGAGAGCAGAGTAACAGAGTCAGGGGCAGGAGAATGAGCTCTGCAGCAGGCAACAGTGTTCTGGATAAGCCATGACTCTGTCATGGTCAAACAAAAGGTCAGGACCGTGCAGCTGCAAGAAGGGAAATGAGATACCACTCCTGAAGGTGTAACTTGCAAGAGAAGGGGCTGTTAAGTAAAAGTTGAATGGAGGAAAGTTATCTGAGCATTTCTGGGGCTGAATTACATCAGAGAAAGTGAACACAGTTATAGCTGTACCCCAGCATCACACAGCAACCCAGGAGCAGATCCAGCTCTTCCACATTGAAGCCCATCTTTGCGGTAACCCTGAGGGAATGCTGACTTCTAGCAGCATAGCACTTGCTGCCTTCTCTTCTTTTCCTCAATATGTACAAGTACACTGTACAATTGAATTCCCCTCAGGAGAGCACAGTGTCTTTCATTTCATGTGTCTAAACTTAACATACTTAAGTATCACCATGTCCCAAACCCAAATATTAATAGAGTTGTGTAAGCACAGACATTTAAAACATTAGGTTGTTTGGAAAAGGTAGTTATAAGAAGTCACTAGAAAAAGTCGATGAGCTAAGTAAAAACAGTGTGTTACATACAGTACCTTCCCTATATAAGCACAATGCAGTTGGTGAGATTTGCTCATACCGTGAAAAAACCCTGCCAAGACAATTATCTCTAATTAAGAAACATTTCTCTTTAATTTAAAAGATTCCCATGGTCACATTATTCGCCTTCTTTAGTTTGCTCTGTACACAAAAAAGCTGTTGGACTGGAAACATCCATCATTTACTTAAACAAAAAAACCCACAAGGTGTGTGTTAAAATGAGATATCACATGCCCCACTGGCCTCAAATGATCCAATAAAAGGACTATTCTAATTAAGAAACATTTCTCTTTAATTTAAAAGATTCCCATGGTCACATTATTCGCCTTCTTTAGTTTGCTCTGTACACAAAAAAGCTGTTGGACTGGAAACATCCATCATTTACTTAAACAAAAAAACCCACAAGGTGTGTGTTAAAATGAGATATCACATGCCCCACTGGCCTCAAATGATCCAATAAAAGGACTATCTTACAATACCATAGTCTTGGAAATGTCTTATTGTGATAATGAAATGACACCAAGGTTCAGTTTGTTACAGAAAAGCTGTGTTCATCCACATACTACAGGTATTTTTATGTGATTTCAAGCAAAAGTATCCAGTCTTCCTGTTATTCTGAGGAACAGCAGAGAAACACTCACTAAATTATTTAATATATGATCTGTGTAATGTAATAATATGTGATAGTTACAAAATGTATTTTTTATCTACATGTGGATCAACATGACATCACTGTAGTGGCCTCAAGAGAGGCTCATTGCTCTGTGAGTTTCCAGTAAAATTCTGGACAGGAGGCTGCCACTCTTTCTGTATTAAGAATACAGGTAATACTGCGGAAGGTAGAAAATAAAACAGTATTTATTTATAGATCCATAAGTGTTTTTTCTTCCTAGATCTTATTTTCCTACTGTTAGTACTGAATTCTTTCTACTGGAGAGTTATCAACATTACTAAATTTTCTTATCGTATGTATTGCTCTATAATTAATACTTACAGACAACCATATATATTTGCTGTCTGGAAAATTGTAACTAAGAAACTTGGAAAGCAATGAATCGCTGCAAGACAGGAAGAAGCGATGACACTATGATCCTGCATATTTCCAGCAATACATCTGAGTACATATCAAGGGCATTTGCCTGTACAGTGATGTTGGAACCAGCCCTTAAAGGCTCAACTCCTTCCTCCATTTCTACTAGCAGAAAGGGACTATTAAAAAGCAGCAGCAAGAAGGCCCAACATATTATTGTTTCCTTTTCCTTTCTTCTCTGGCAGGTGGCTAGAACTGAGAGACTAATATTCTAGTCCAATTCTGTCACCACTGCCATAAATTACTTCTTAAGTCTTTGTTTCAGCTTCACAATGAAGTGAGAAAAAATAATTTTTCAGTTTTGTCAAATGTTTTTCTCCCAATGAAATCCAAGAAACAAAAAGTGCTTAAATTGCCTACACTTCTACCCAGGGAGTAAAATTTTTAAGTACTTTAGAGACTCAAAGGCCATCTTCAGCATCTACCCTTCAAAAAGGAAAAAGGCTGAGAAGAAAACCAGAAATGTAGGTCAGAACTAAAAAAAAAAAAATTCTGAACCCATTCCAGCATTATATTTGAAACTACAGTAAGAAACAGTGACTAATGGCCAGGAATTTTCTTTATCATGCTTTCTTTTTCCCTCACTGTCTTCCTCTCTGACATAGATAGTCATTAGGGATAATGTTAGGTCTTTATTTTAACTGTGAATATTAAGATAATGGAAGAAATTGGCTAGTCAGTTGTGAAATATTATAGCAATAAAGGTCTTTGGTAGAAGATGAATCTTCTTCAAAATAGCACAAGGGTGTCAATAAATGAAGAGTAATGTGGAGATCACTTATATTTATTGAGACTGCAGCATTTATCAAAGTCATCAACATTTAATTGGAGTTAATATACTTGCTAGATTTTTATTTCTGCCATGCAAGTTTGTTCATATATTTAGAGATAAAGTGCTAGACTTACATAATTTCATTTTAACTCTTTTTGGACTTTATTCTCCATCTTTAAACAAGTGTGTATTTGGATTACACCTGTAGCACTCCTTTGGTGGGACAGCTGGACTACTTTGCAAACACGTTAGCATTTCCCAGAGTGGAAATGCATGTTAACAAAACCTCTTTTATGTCTTAGAAGTAATAAAAGTAAAAAACTAGAAATTTTGGAATTTGAAGTCAGTATAAGTAGTTTACCTAGATACGTTTTATTTTTATGAAAGAATTATACAATTACCATATTAGCTTGAGATGGGATTCCATCATGAAATCTTTCACGCAGGCATGAGTCTGAGGGTTGTTTTAATTTGGCAATAAATCGAAGTATCTCTGCTATCCCAAGCACTGCACTCACTCAGCTCACAGGACCAGAGACAGAAAGGAGACCGGAGACATCAGGATCTGAAACCATCTCAAGCAGGCCCCCCCCTAGAACAACAGGAATTCACACGTCGCATTTGCCGGCATTTAACATGCTCGGCTGACAGTGCAGGTTACAGCTCTATCTGGTGGGCAGCAGACACCTCCTCACCCTCTCGTACTCGAGGCTCGTGCAGCTAGTCCCACCAGGACAGTTGTAGCAGCCCCGGCCATCCTTCCTCATTCTCTGCAGCTGACATTATGCTGTGTGACAGGGACGTATCCAGCTGGGAGGTGGGGGGAGACACCAAAGGACCAAGACAAGCAGGCCCATCCAAGAAATTTGGGAAGAATCCTCCAGGATTGTCCTGGCTGTGGCAGCTATCATCTTTCTTAGAGACCCTCTGGCTACAGTGTGCAGGGAACCGCAGGGAGGAAGGGTGTCACGCGGGTAGCAGTGACAGGGCTGCACGTGCACAGCGAAGCCAGGGCTGTTGGGAGGACGGGACTTCACAGCAGGGCTGCTGTCCACACGCAGCATGGCAGGATCTCCAGCTGTGCCAAGCCTGGCGTGGGAAATCTGCGTGGCCCGCAGCTGGCAGGGCGCAGTTCCCAGCCTACGCTGAACACGCGAACAAATTATTCGTGAAAAGAAACTACAGAAACAAAACAGAAAAATGACTCAGTGACTGCCTTTTACTGGAATCAGCAGACCTATTGGGACATGTACATTATTGATTTTTTTCCATTGATAGATTCCTTTTCAAAATATAAAGACAGCAATGAGGCATTAATGTATGCATGCAGATTTCATGAGGCTCCCTAACCAGCTGCCTATGAAATAGTAATGTCATTTTTGAATAAGGGAAATAGTGAATCTAGTGGTCATTTTAACTGCTGTCAAACTGCTTGACAAAGGGTACCTACATGATACAACTAAAATGACTTTTTACTGGAGTTTATATTTCAAGCCTGAGTTTGTAGTAGCTGGAGCAGGATTCCTAACAGATCCTCAGATGCACTGTAAGCTGTAAATTCCTACTACACTGTAAACAGGATGTGTTGTTTACAGCTGTTTAGATCCACTAAATATTTGTGGATTTGCTTCCTCAGCTAGAGCAGGAACTTACTGGTCATAACTCCCTGCCTTGTTCAATAACTTCCAGTAATTATCAGGAAGAAAATGCAATAAATTTATGTAATAGACTGCCCCTTTGCTCTAATATACAATGAGAAGCAATCAATGCTCCTTACAATAAGGAGAAGAAATACAGCTGTGTTTTATTTTATAGCTTTGGTAATGCAGCTTTGGAAACCACGAGAGGGAGTAGAGTGAAACTCCAGTGGTCAAATTCCAGCCGCCTAAAACGTAGCCCAGGGCTGACATCGTACAAAGCAGCAACGCAACACCCGGTTGTGTACTACTTCGTAGACTATTTTATTTGTTCACCCACCCAAGCAAATACAATGTCCCTGTGAATTGCTGCTCTTATTTCTATGCTTAGAAACAGGGAAACTATAGGAATCTCATAAATAAACCTCAAACTTAACCTTTGGCAAAATAATTACAAAAAGATGATATAGGAAGATGATAGCAAAATGTCTACTTTTGCAGTTACCAAAAATAATCTTAAAAACCAAGATAGCTATACTTAATCATGGTTTTAATGTATAGTTATACTGTAACTTAAATCAAAGGGCATTTCTGAGGCTGTCCTAGTTATGCTTAAAGTATAATTACACGCTACATATCTTGGAAAGTAAATGAAAGCCTTTTCTTGGTGATTTGTTATACATTTCGTTTTTGCCTCTGGCTAAGTGAAGGCCAGGCCTCTGAAGAGTTTCAAGTATAATGCACAGTGAATATAAAACAGTCCATTAATTGGGATAATAGGTCCTGGCATGTAATTGCATTGCTAAGGTACTATGGATAGCTGCTGAGTGAAATGGTATTTATTCAAGATTGTTAGTCACCCGTGGATAACTTTATTTGTCCACTGATGCTTAAATAAATGCATCATCCATCAGTAAGAATACTTATGAAAGAATTTATAGCAAAAATCATTATCATGTCTCAAATTATAAAAGGAAACATTATATAAAAATTGCTGAACAGTAGTACAATAAAGCCATGCCATGCTGTGTTTTGCTTGTTTTTCTGCCAGTGAACAGTAAACTACGGTTGAAGAAAATAAAGGCTGAATGGCAAGTTTAGATGCTTCAATATTTACACTAACCTCTGAATCTAGCTATCTTTAAATATATTTTTTCCAATAATTCATTCTGAAAGTGTTGTAGAAATTAACATTGTTTAAATAGGAGAAATAGAGTCAATAATAAGTGCAGCACCAGCTGCAAAAAAAAAAAAAAAAGATGATTAACAGTGTGTTTAAGCCACATCTGTGAGTAAGGCAGCACGTTTTGTTCAGGTCATTGTCGTGTTGTTATTTTACAGTGATCACTAATCCCCGAGAAAATAGTGGAAAACAAATCATACATAATAGTAAGACACAGGTATTGCTTGATTATGGGCAATCTTAAATAAGAGAGAAAAGGCCTACAAAGAATTCCCATTGATACTGCCAACAGATCAGCTCAAACACCATCATATTGATAAAGAAATTATTATTAGGGATCTTATTTTCAGACCGAGTGCAGCCACATCCTCTTTTACCTTCAGCTACATATGCAAACATTCATTATTTTAACAAACCTGCACTCCAGATCTTATCTCATCATACGTTGCTTTTGAATAGAACTGAATAATGTCTAATATACAAGGGATACAGGTTTCCAAACAGGGTTTAAAAGGAAATATATACATTCATTGAAATAATGGTGCCTATAGGTGCAACAAATTTCTTATCATAATTTCTAAGTAACTGTCAGCACAGTTTGACTGGGATCATGATGCTTTGCCTGTTGGGTCCACAACTATATCCCTTTCCAAAGCGTCACCGCCAGCTTTTTAGATCGCTACAAAGAGAAAACCACCTCTTCTGAGTTCAAAAGGGTAGCAAAGTCATCTTTGCCATTCACAGCACTAAATCACGGGGCAGCTTTGACCACGTTTGATCTCCACACCTCCCACCCACCACCAGGACCACTAGCCGCCGCCCCCCTATGCATGGGAGGCTGGACCAGCACCTCATGCAAAGTCATCCCTGTTTGTCCAGTAGCTGAGCCTGTCAGATTCATCCATCTCATGGGGCATAAAGGCCAGCAAATGAAATAGTTTGATGGGAAAAAAAAAAAAAAATTAAAAACCAGTTTACAATTTTAACAGTGAGAAAAAGAGTGGTCGCTAAACAGTCGCTCCAGGCTTCCTAATAGACACGTCAGATTTCACAGGAGGCAAGGAAAATTCCACCCAACTCACAGAAAGGGTTATTAGTTACATCTGAATATAAAGCTGATCAGTGAAGCCTGATCCTGCAAACACATAGGCATGCTATTAACTTTAAATATACAAGGTGCTGCAGCAATCTTAGGTAACTCATGCGTTAAATTAACCACATAGATATCATGGTGATTAGAACATAGCGGCAATGTCTTTTCCTTGAGATCCACTTTTGAGGACTTCTGGAAGGTGTTAAGTTTTGACATAACATGATTGAACAGTAATTAGGAAAAAACCTTCCAATCCTCTCTCAAAGTCCCTCTGTCCTCAAAACCTTACAGCTTTTCCTCCGAGCTCTACACTCCAAACATGATCTCTCAGCCTCTCTGCATATTACTTAATTTCCAGCTCTCTAGACCATATATTCCCAGATTTATCAACTTCACTGAATGTGTTGCTTTGTTCTATTTTATTCCCTGATATTTCTAAGTTTACAAATTATGTGAACAACATAGGGATATTTGGCCTAATGGTTATTCTTTATGAAGTGGTTTATAAAGTCAGTTCAATTTCATATTAGAAGTCCATTTGGACACATTAGCCTTTAATGCTGCTACACAGCAAAGTAAGCATTTAACGTTGAATCTGTCAATAAGCGTGCACTGAACACTTCTTCCTGACTTACCTAATTTAATATCTGGTTCAACTACACTTAAATTGGGTAATAGTCCAACCCAGGAGCATCACCTAACAGATTTATTGCATTTGATTTTCCACCCCCTGGTCTGTTCATTCAATTTATCAAAAATTATGCTGTATAGCAACTGCAACCATCTGCTGTTTAAACAATCTCTTCACTTTAGTACCACCTGAAATATTTAGTCTTACACATTTTAAACTCTATCCATAATTAAAATGTTAAAGAGAATGATCCCAACAAAAAAAGCAAAAGGATTCTACTCTTCAACAATCCCCCAAAATGTACTTCCTATGCCCTGCTATTCTGGTTACTTATCAGTATTAAAAATCACAAGCATCCACTCCATATTCAGACAGGTTATACAAAAATCTCTTGCATGAAACTCTGGTAAAAAGAAAATGCTTTATTGAAATGGAGAAATACTAAATATTTCATTTTCTCTTCTTCCATTCACTTCTAAAGAAGTAATCTTATTTGCTTAACATGATTCACCTTTCAGAAATCCTTGCTCACTCATGCTCTTTAAGTTGTAATTTCTAAGCATATCCTTTTGGCAACCGTGAATTAGTATTCTCTGCTAACCTGCTGAAAACATTACACTTAACAGGACTCAACTTTCAACTTTTCATGTATGCTTTCATTTTAAGAACAGTACGTAAATTCATGGTTTTCACTCTCCTGGAGACTTTTGTATTAAATATGCATTAAAAATAATGGCTTCAAGAGTTTACTTTCACTGTCACATACGAAAGCATATGCATAGCCTGTTTCTATACTTCACCTGATTTTTGTTTGCCTTAACATTTACTTACAAGCACTTCTTCAAATATTTGACAGTACTTTTCATACTTTTCTATATTAGCAGTGTTTCACAAAACATTAAACAAACCCAAACAAAACAAAACACCCCTTCCAGCAACTTCCCCCATGACCTGAGAGAGCGCGATAAAAAGGACATTTATTAACACAACTGTCATTCTTAAAATTTGTGAAAGTCTTGTCAACGTGACACATTCCTTCAGTTTACGTAGGCTATTCCAGGCCAGATGGAGCCCTGAGACCTGGGCTCTTGCCTGGAAATAAAGGAAAGAACCAAGACGACTTGTATTTATTTTTTCCAGGCTATAAGGGTGCTCTTCCAGCATCCAAAATTGCTGCTGGAGGACTTCTGACACTTCCATTTTGCATCCATTCACGCCAGTTTTTAAGCACTTATCTGAGTGCCAGCAATATCCTCCTCTCCTTCCTTGTGTTTAACCCTTAGTTTTATTTATAAAGATGGATCATGGGCTTCTGTCTTCTTTTTACTGGTCTAAATAAGTAGGTCCTATTATATAATGCACTTTAATTTCTTCTCATATGATAGATTCACTGTTCACTTAATCATCGTAATTACACTTCTTTCCATCTGTTCTCATTTAAATTCATTTTTCTTGAACAAGGATGACCAGATTGTATGTACTGTTCTAAATAAGATTAATGCCTTCAGTGGCTCTCATTCTTCACGATTTCTTTTGGAAATACTTTGCACGATCTGCAAACGGACTGCATTTGCCACCTTTTGTTTCTTTTTTAAAAATGTATCGCACGGCTGCAGAACAACTGAATTACTGGAGTAAATCAGTACCATTTATCACTGAAAATCTCACAACATTTTAATATCAGGTTCTACTTGTTACTTATGGATTTTGAATGAAATAGGAGAGGCACTTTGACATAATCACATACCAGTGTTACACTAGGCATCAACTTACACCTGAATTTTGAATCTTAAAGAATATGTGCTTTAAAGTGTTCGGCAAAACTTTTCACATCTAACATTCTGCAACAGAGTTCACCTTTTGATAGTGTAAAATCACTTCATATTTTTTTGAAACCTGACTTGGAAATAACACGAAGAAACTTTTCTTTCTGCAGCATTAAGAAATGTAGTTCTAGAATTTCAATACATGACACTGCCCCCAGTCCCCTATTTTCACATATTTTAATATTGCCAAAGTTTTCCATATCCATCTGGAAAAAACAAGAAGCCCAGATTTCTAGCTTCTCTATGAGACATTAGAATTCAGCTAAAAACTGCAATAAAAACTGCTCTACTCTTACACTTTACACTACCATGTTAAAAATATTGCCTTTCCTACCTCTATCCGGCTCCAATTTTCATATTACAGTTTTTGAGTACAAAGAGAATAATTTAACTTAGAATTCCCTAGCATCAAGTTTAAGTCCTGTTATTACCAAAGGAAAGCATTTGCATAACACAGATTAAAAATAACTTATTTCTGAATGTAGAAACCCAACTTTATGAAACTTCTCAAGCTAAAATTGGTTTCACTCACAGGGAATCAGGACCAGCTTCTGCTTCCTTTGCTGCAAACTGGGGACAACAAGATAGTCCTGGTATGCTAAACATGGAGCTGCTTCTCCAGAACACAGTGATAAATGTAAAGGAACCTCAATTGGCTTTGCTCTGGCACTTCTCATCACATAATAGTGATCTGCAGTCGTTAGCACAGCTGATTCTGCAGCAAGTCAGCAGTGTCCCTTCAACAGAACACTGCTCCAAATACAAAATAACATTTGTGAGCTTGTGTCATGTAGCGATACCTTTTTCCATGAGAGTTTGTTGGATGCACAAGCAATAATGGACTTAGATTGTTTGGGTAGATGTGAAATGCTAAGAAGCAGGATCTCTCGTTTCAAACAAAATTTCCTCTATTTGACAGGACAGCAAAATAATTTCACTGAAAAACCCCTAGTGTATGGAACCATTTTACTTTAATAAATCCATCACACATCAATAGAATTAGCATACACACATCATCCTGTGTAAAAATCACTATCAACTGATACATTACAGACTTCTAAACACATTTAACATCAGTGCAGCTGAATGCCAGGTTACAGTTTGATGCATGCATACGTGCATGCGGTACAAACCCAGAACCCTCCACTCAACACCCCCCCTCCCTACTGTAACATATATTCAGTGAGTATAAACTGCTTTGGGGATTAATGTTATCTCTGCCTTTTTCCTCGCTGATAAGCAGAATATGAGAGGGGAGAACTAAAATGCCTCTGGCCAAGCCCATGCCCGCTGGTGGCTGACAGCTCCCAGAGGAGTGGTTCAGCCTGAAAGTAAAACCTACACCCCACCTACCCCACCCTCAAGGTTGTCCAAAAATCCATGGAATAAAAACTTGCCTTATATTTCCATCTCTATTCCCTCTATGTACAATAACATGACAGAGTAGAGAGACGACCCAACAACGACCTAAGTAGAAACTCTCCACAGGCAGGAAAAGAACCGAAAAGGAAACAAAGAACTAATGTATCAGCTAACAGAGATAAACTTGCCCTTGGATTTATATTTTTGCTCTGCCTTTTTCTTTAATTATTACTGATGTCCAGTCTGTGATGGTGATAAAGGTACCTTTTTTTTCAGAATACATAATAATAATAGCATCAAAAATTAGTATTGTATTCCCCTATCCTCCCCTGAGCATAATGAGTCTATTTTAAACAGCACAGGAGCCCATAAAGAAATTAGTAGTAAACTTATTTTTAATATTAGCAGTCACTGGAATGCATAATCTATTTTCCTCTGGTTGTAACAGTTAACTAAAATTCATAAACATTCTAAAAATCAAAACCACAGTTTATTCAATTAAACTCTATACAGAAAAAATACCCATCAGCTGTTGACAGCATGAATTTAGACTGGAAGCAGAATAAATGTGGTATTTCACATGCTGGCAGGGAGTTCTCTGTACACGAGGGCAAGCAGCAGATTAAAAAATATTTCAATTTTAGCTACTAGATTTGAGTAAAGCCCAAGTAGCCAAGGGAACCTGTCACACATGAAAAGGCCCTTTGCAGTACAGGAGAAGTCAGTGACACAGGTACTCCTGAGTCACAGGGAGAGTAACTTTGATAAGGACAGATAAGAGGGAGGTTGTTTCTGTATAGGAAACGGAAATAACATATTGCCCTGTCCTTTGATACAAGAAGACAGAAGCACACAACAGGGTTTGTGTTGAGAAGGGGGGGAAAAAAAAAAAAAAGGAAGAAAAATCCTGTTTTGTTTTTATAAATGTTTGCATCTTATTAAAAAAAGGACATGGCATCATGACAAGTAAAAGGCTTAAAGTCAAACTCTGGAATGGCAACAAGGAACTCTCACAGACTCAAAGTAAATGGGTATGGTTTTATAAGGTCTCATAATTAGGTCTATGAGCCACACGTGCGAGGTCCCTCCATCAGGTTACTGCCTCCCTGTCCCCAGGCTCTGATATTTCGCACGCCAACCTGAAACAGCGCTCGGCAAATTCTCTGCCTGACAGGTGTAGTAACAGCTGAGCAAACGTAAAATATGCACTAGTAAGATCTAGTATCAGACAACTATTAGAAAATTATATATTTCTGCTCTGTTACATACAATAAATGATCACTACAAGTGAATGCAGGGTTTATGTTTTATTCTTTTAATGACAGAGAAACAGAGACATAACCTGACATAACAGCACATTGTATATTTTCCACTTGCCATAGTAAACAGTCTGGGAACAAAATCTCTGTTCATTTGCAGCACTCCAGCTTTCCTGATGGCAACACGCCAGTTTCTACCGAGCCTTTTCTGGTTTACACCAGTGTGAAAAGGCTGGGCATACCTTAACTTTTTCTGCCAGGGTAATGCACGGCTTGCACTGAACCCTTGATAATGCATACTCCAGCTTTCTTAAGTATTTGTTAGCTAGCTACTGGTTAGCTAATGAATTCGCCTGCTGATTACATTTGGGTTTCGATAAATTTGTTAATTTGGGTTTAGCTAAATTTCTTAAATATGTTTTAGATGATTAAAGAGCTGCCTGGATGACACAAATGGATTTTGATTAGCACAGTCCTAGTAGCTGGCCCCACTTGGGAAGCAGTGTAAGGAGTATAGGGCTCAGGCTGTGTCAGAAGAAAGAACGACTCCTCTTGCTTTTTCCTTCAAATTAGCTGGAAAGGAAATCAGTGGGGAGGTCTGTGGCACATCACATGATTATAACACAAGTATTTGAGGACTGATTTTGACAAAAAGCTGATGAATTAGAAATGTAACAATTTATATTTCTAAATTTAGCTTTTTAGTTAGTGGATAATTAAACAAGATTTTTACTTTTAAAAATGTTTTTTAAGGAAAGGAAAGTTCATGGCTAGCCATTTCCTGTACTGTTTTAGTGGGGGGAGCTCTAATTCACTAAAACATTTGGTATGTTTATACCAACACCACTGCTAATTCACCAGCAACTCTGTTCTTTCCTTCCATGCCTGCAGAAACTTCTTGAAAAGTTGGAGCAGCAACCTTAGCCCACTAGTATAACTACAGTATTGTTTCTTGCTGTGATATATTCTATGTTCTTTTCACAGTAGAACTAGAATATGCACTTAAATAAGTTGATTGCAAAGAAGATGTCAGTTTTATTACAGAACTTCTTTTACATGATTATGAAAGGGTTCATTATTTCTGGTTTTTATCCAAAGACCTGTCTGGTGCATTTTATGTGAAAATATAAATATATTTAATGTATTTAACCTCACAGTACTCCTCAAGGTAACAAAGAATTAATTCTATTTCATGAACGGCAAGCCAAAGTACAGAAAGGATAACACCAACCTGGTCCAGGTTCCCACAGAAAACCAATGGCATGGTAGGGGCCTGAATTCAGTCTTGCAAAGTCCTAGCTTAATGCACTGACCACAGTTCTGTCTTGCAGTCACCCGAATAACAAACAAACATTAGGGGAAAAAAAAAAAGCACCATAAAATGTTTTATAAAGTTTTTTTTCTTTTAAAGGTGACAGATTTTCTTCAGTTGTGAATATTATTTTTAAAAATGTATCATTGTCAGTTGAAGAACATGTCACTTTTGGTCACAATGACGTCACCACAGAAATATCACTAGAAAGCTCCAAGAAAGCTTTAAGATTATCTTCTTTAATTTTCCTGGCTAAAAGAACTTCAGACCCTGTGTCAACACTGTCTACTGAAGTACGTGTGCCATCACTCACATGAATATGAGCCGGTGTGTTCCCAGGTGGCCAAGGCAGCCAATGGCATCAGGAACAGTGTTACCAGCAGGACCGTGGAAGGGATGGTCTCCCTGTACTGGGTGCTGGTGAGGATGCACCTCAGATCCTGGGTTCAGCTACTGTTGAGCAGCTCCCAGGAAAGCATGACCGCTTCAAGAGCATGTTGTAATTGGGAGCAACAGCTCTGAGGTGAGCTATGGCCATATGCTCAACGGCAACAGGATGGTCAAAGGTTGCCCATGCCAGTGAAGATGAAATCTTCCAAGACCTGTATTTCATTTTCACATCTAGAAAATCTCTTCTGAGCATGTGCAGAAACTTTTCAAAGGCTTATTATTTCACCAAGTATGGATGCATTTTCACAGAAATGGCAAAACACCTATTTTTGACACAAAGAACTCCTTCCTCCTGCCAAATTTCAAGCCTCTGCTTTGTAAAATGTAAATCAAAGTGGAGTCAGTCCTTCCATTATCAGAATTTCATTGAATTTGCGTTGACAGATTCCTACTCTTTAATGAAGTAAAAATGAATCATCTGAGAACTCTTGACCTATACTGCAAGTTTGTTTTGGTTATTAGCTGTTTTTAAGATAACTGGGTTTTGTTTTCTTCATGCAGCCAGTCTGTCAAAATTATAACACCATTTTCCCAGTTATATTATTGCAAGTATTTCTTGAAGAAAAACATTTAGAAAAAGGAAAAGAGAAACCTTCCTACAGCTTTTGTGACAGCCTGCTTTCACTATACATTTTTGAGCAAATTAGAAGTCAAATCTTTAAGAAAAAAATCCTTCATTTACAGAAAGGCATATTTATGAAAGCACAGACACTCTAAAAGGATTAAATCAAGTGTATATTCATTATGGATAAAGGAA
>NW_010250978.1:0-32910 GCF_000690775.1 Eurypyga helias
TTATTAATAAAAATAGTAATAATAAAAATCTTACATTTTTCAGCTATTAACTCAGCTAGTTACTTAGGATAATGTGAATAATTCATTCAAGGGACTTTGTTTCCCTTCTTGGAATTTTAGGTAATTTTCATATTTAATTCAAGTAGAATCTGAAGTCTTTCTGGAGTGATGTCCTAGTTCATTTCAACTCAAGACTTACCGTTTGAGGAGCTTCCAGGGATAGAGGGACTGCCATCATTCCGCTTTGCCTGTTATATGTTTTACATCTGTGTGCTATCAGAGGAAAGTGAGTGAAAAGAAAGTATACACCTTTTCAAAGGAAAGCAGCAATTCTTGAGGTAAAAACAATAAATCATTGGGTTCATCGTCATCATGCTGGGTATCAGTGTTGTCTGTTAAATTGGAAAGGAGGTTTTTGATTTATTAGTGGTTTTCCTGTAATAAGGACTGGAAATGCAGTCCCGTAGAACACCACTGGATGTTTATGTGTCTAAGTGAAAAAGAAGCAGCGATGCCCTTTTAGAATTATCTTTTAACTCTTCGTCTTCTTGCATGAAGAATGACTGTAAGGAGAGAGAAAGACACTTAGGCAGAGACAACAGGGGAAA
The DNA here is from genome assembly GCF_000690775.1 of Eurypyga helias. Taxonomy (NCBI): domain Eukaryota; kingdom Metazoa; phylum Chordata; class Aves; order Eurypygiformes; family Eurypygidae; genus Eurypyga; species Eurypyga helias. Next base: position 609 of record NW_010250978.1, read on the forward strand.
GGATGTGGTACATCCTGCACCCATTAACACTGTCAATTAGCACCATTTATCTTGAAATTTGTCCAGCTTGGAACACAAAGTATGCACGTCAGGGTTTGGGCCAGACAGAAACCTAGAAAATGATGGTATTTGTGGAGACACTAGCCAATGTGGGGGAGAGAGCAAAGGCGCACAGTAATTCTAAAAAGAGCTGCTTTTTTTGTGTGTGAAAATTTGATTATAAGATGATTCTTTCAACATAAACACAATTCTCTAAGGACTTATTAATGCTTCAGTAGCATAGTGGAAAGACTCTAGTGCAGTCCGCTTTAATAGCTTTCTGGCTTGAACCCCAATACATAATGTTCTAGTAATAGTTTATGGGTGACTGCAATAAATTGGTAGCAAGTGTTTTCCATTTTTTGGCTCTTCTTATCAGATCTGCTGGTGGAACATTTTGTTCTGAGAATATTGTAAAGGCAATTGATCTGCTTTGGATGTGTGCTCAAGAGTCTTGTGCCTTTTAAATATATGTATACATGAGCTTTTTCGCCATGTTCTGAGACATACAGTGTAAAGCTGGGGGCCACTAAAATGTTCTGGGGGATCTGAGCAGTTGGTTAGACCCAGCAGGACTCCACCTACCCTAACTAATGTTCTGTGAGTACTGCCAAAAAGGCAGAGCTTTCCTCCCCCCTGCCACTTCCCTTCCCAATACTTTCATTGTTCTAGTCTTTTCATGCAGCAGTGGAAAATTTGTTCCTGTCCATGCAGGAATAAAGATCTTTCACACAGGTTCATTTTAGACCCAAATGGCTTTTTCAAATAAAAAGAAACGTGGAACATTTTGCACTTAGTGGTGAGGAAGATGGGCCTGATAAGGTCACCTTTGATTTCTATTGGATTTGGAGATGAACTTAACTGTAATTACAGAGTGAGATTCCATGGCCTCTATTATGCAGGAGCTGTCCCTCTTGGTCTTCAAATCAATTAATTCACAGCTCCAGATTGTCTCTATAGCCAGCCTAATTGAAACAGCCTGCTTTCATCTCCACTCCCGCAACTAGAGGAAAAGTTTGGTAGCGGAACCCAGATCGGAAATGTCTGGCTGTGTGTAACAGGGCAAACAAAAACCGCCAGCCTGATTGCCTCTGGATTTTAATCCTCTGGATATGACAAATGAAGTCAAAGGCACCGAGTATTGGACAGTAAGCCAGTGTTATCCTTTATCCAGTGAGTTGTGCCACTGAACATCCTGTGCTCGTTCCTGGCTCCATTTTGTTCCTTTAAACAGCTAGCAGACTGGCTCTTTGCGCAATCATCCAGCATAGCTTGTAGATTAGTTTCAAAATGAAAATGGGTACATTTCTCCAAGATAACATTAAACACATGCAAAATTAAAGGACAGCTGAGTACCTCCTTCATTCCTTTAATCTTCTGCATGTACTGAAACATTTGGTTTATATAAAGGTTATATTACAAAAATACTGGACTTGGGGCAAAAAATCAAATCGTGAAGAATGTAAACTAAGGTCAGGAGATCTCTAAAGCACAGAGTGAATAGATGCTCGAGAAATATTTGAAGTAACAGAATGTGGACTTTGCCCAGCTAATGTTAAAAGTATCCCAGATGACAGCAGGGGAGTCAGTTTGGTTGCCGTAAAAGCTGCAGAGAGATGAACAGAAAGTGCTGAAAATCTGGCCCTGGGACAATAAATGGAAGTGCTAAATGGATTTAGAGTGAGAACTGACAAAGGAAGTTAGAAGTGGAGAAGTGCAAAATAAGGGTTGTCATACCAGAACCACTTCCAATGGCATCTACACTGTCATAATCCTAATAAATGTGGATGTTTCTTCTCCGATGCATACTAGCTGTATTATAAAAGCAAGCTACGGACTCATAGAAGGAGAAGAGCATATGACTGCAAGTGTGTAAGTTAGACTCTGACCACAGAGATTCAGTGCTACTTTTAGGCCATTCCCATCCTGCGCCTCTGTTCTGCTTTCACTGCCTGGCGTGAACAAGGATCTTTTTTTCTTCTTGTTTACTTACTTAAACAAGTTATTAAGATAATACTATCAACTACATGCGAGTGCCACCTTAAACAGTTTGATTTTCATATTTTCCAAGGGAAAAAAAACCCCAAACCCACCTATGTTCAGTTAGAGTTCTGGGAATCTGTTGTATATTGGATTTGTGTATGAGCTGCAGTTTTCCATCTTTCATCCTATGTAACGGAGGACAGTTTTCAAACACTTTTGCTAACGATGCACTAGGCTGGCTGTCTCTCTCCACAAACAGAAATCTATCCCATATCCTGCCTAAGGATTCTGCACAGGGTTGTCCGATAGGTAATTTCCTGTAGTAAACATTACAATAATTAGTTACCGTTCCAGAGCACTGAACTTTCAGTATCTTTTATTACCGCATCACAGAAATCATACAAGAAGCAACCGCAGTCAGATGCGGCTATTGTTATTAATTTCAATTGTGCTAAAGCAAATATGCAATGTGACAAATTACAGAAACTAGACAGTCCTGTATTCATAACCATTTGTATTATTAACATGCCCTTAATGTGCAAGAACAAGCATGCAACTCAAGAGCGAAGAGGGTAATCCAAACATCAGAGTTAAACCCCCATTTCCAAAGAAACCCTACTGCTTTCATGTGTTTCTCTTATTTATAAAGCAGTTTGTTTATTTTTCTTAAGGAGCGGGTTTGTAAGTGGGTGTTTAGGAAGCTACTCACAGTATAGACAATCAGTGAGGTTTAGTGTAATAGATAATATTAAAATGAGCATAATATTTAAATTAGCAAAATTCAGAAACGTGGTGATGTTGAGAATGCATGGTGAGAAGCCCTGCAAGAAGACTTGGTGAGATTTGGTTCAAATTATCTGCCCTGGCTTAAAGAGGGCAATATTTTCCTTGGTTTTTTTCTTTTTTTCTGGCTAGGTCAGAAGCTGAGAATTTGAGGGAGAATGTTCTATTTAAAAGTAGTGAAAGCGGGAACAGAAATGTCTTGAGGTGTGTTCCTTTAATGTTCACTGTATTTCATCACTGTATGAAGTGGTCTACTTCCAGTGCTGGATGTGTTTGGAATGAACAGGAGAGTGCCATATTTCACTGTGAGGTCTGTCTATAGAAAGGGCTGGCTCTCAGATCAGCTGTTTACATTTTTTTGAAAAAGCTCCCATCTGTTACATCAAACTTGTTAATATAGGTCCACGGGATACAATAACATTAATGCTTTAAGTATCCAAATGAAATGTCAGAGTCCAGTTGCAGATCCTGAATTCAAATGTGGCAGTGTCCTGAATCCACCTCTTCTAACAGGCCATCTAATAATCCGTGTAAGTATCTATGGATGTCTAAGTCTTTGTAGGTCTGTGAGGGGCCAGATGTACAAATGCAGTTACAACATCAAATCCTCGCAAAAGCTTTTCCACCACACCAGCAGGACCACATAAAATTTGGCCTCATTTTTTTTTTGCTTTGTAGCTACAGCACCGTAAAGACCTATTTAGAGCGAAAATAGGCTTGGTAAGGAGAGTGTCCGAGCTTTGTGCTGTTCCCAGTGAAGTTAAAGGCAAAGCAATTGCATAAATATATACCTTACTTCCACGTATATTTTGCCCCTTTTTTCTAAAACAACTTCACAGACTTCATGGTTTGTTTTGTTTCTTTTTTTTTTCTTTTTTGCTATGGCTTGCTTTGTTTCAATTGAAAACATAACTGAGTCCTCAATGTTTTTATTTCTCCTATGAGCTAATATAATTTAGTATTATAGTGGCCATCTGACTGGAATGAAGATGTATGGCCCTGTTTTGATCCTTGTAATGATGGAGGGTGAAATGTAAGTTTGTTTTATTACCTTTCTTGTTTCTACTCTTTTGTATCCATGGTTTTTTAATTTACATTGCATTGTGAATGAAAACCCTTATCTTCTGTTATGTTTTTTTCCTGCCACTCAAATTTTGCATCAACACAAAAGGTTTGTTCTTCAGTTCGTGTTCAGTATTTGGTCACGTTCATTATGAGGTGTATCTAGAATACGGAGATCACGTATTATACATAAAATATCATTTCTCACTGTGTTTTCCTTGATATCTTATTATTAAGGGCTATTTTTTAGTGGATAGAAACCCAGTCTATGCATAAAACCGCATTCAAATGAGCTTTGCACATCTAATCATATCTATTTTTATTCCCAAATGCTCGGTGATCAACAGTAATTTAAAGTACAATGGTTATAAATCATATTACTCGTAAACACAATGAAACTGGCTAAATAGGACCATGCAGAGGGTTAATAGTCCAATAATAATTAAAATGCTCCTCTTCAATTCAGTAATAACTTTGGCCACCTGCCTTCATCCAGCCCCCAATGCCACCCTCAGTACTCCTTAAAAAAATACTCATATTACAGACAATCTTGTGGAACAGATTAACATAACATATCTGGAACATTACTCAGATTTTTGGGCAATGGCAATCTGAACATGTTGATAAGTTAAGGTCTTTTCTCGACAGCATCCTGCTGTTAGCTCCTGAATTTTTTTAATTGCCGGGGCTCTACGTAACTGGAATGAGCTGCCTGTGGTTTCCCAGGGAGGGTTATGTAAGTCTGTGCATTGGAGGGACTCTGCTGAACAGAAATGCGCGATGGTTTAAGGGACTTACACAGATAAACTCAATATTGTAAGAACTGAAATTTTACACTCACTTTCAGATTTCAGTGGCCATGATACCTATTTGGTAGATTATTTTAGTCATGCTAGGGGATTACACAAATACGGATGCACAGGTGGATGTGCAAGAGAGACATTAAAAATGCAGGATTTTTTTTGTCTTTTAAAGAATGAGAAGATGTAATGTCTCTGGGTCAGAAACAGTAGCGTAATCCTATAAGGACAAGACTGGAAGTTAGGAAGGCTTTGATTTTCTTCTGTTCTTAATCTCACTCATTTTCAGACAGTTTTGTTCACTTTTAAAGTAGTGCCAGTGAGATTTGTGGTGGAAAGTGTTTAGGGCATAAATTAATATTCTTGAAGTATGATGTAGTCTTCAATGTCCTGTCCCTTTCTTTAGGTGACTAGACCTAGAAACAAAATAACTCTGTACTATAAATGGGATTTAACATATAAATCCCATTTTTTTAGTAACTTATTTCATCTTGTCCGTTGGTAAAATAATTGGCCTCTGTAAAGAATCAGTAAGTAAACAGCTGAGCAATTTTTGCTAGTATATGTCATAATTTCCATTTAAAAAATTACCTAATAAAGATTGCCTTTTAAATAGAGCTATTTGGGCATATCAGGAGCATGTTGTACTAAACAAAAAGAGGAAAAAAAATTCCTGTGTCATTTGAAAGAGACCATTTAGCCTCTGAATGTATTTGCTCCACACTAAATAATAGATGTTATTCTGAGATAAATAGAACATGGTCTGTATCCTTCCACTGGAAACTGTTCCGTTTTGTCTGAATACTTCACCCTCTCCATCTACCTGCCCCCAAAACAACAAACAGATTTGGCTAGTATGTGTTGTAAGTAAATTTTAGGAGTGTCATATAAATTATTAATTTAATAAAGTTAATATTTAAATAACTTTTTAATCATTAACAAAAGTGGAAAGTTCAGCCTTAAGATATTCTCTTTCCTCCCTGTGAAAATAAACATTAACAAATCAGTCTAATTCCTATGCATAACGTCAGTTGCTCTAGTTTGGAAAGTTAATGGTAGTAGATGGATATGAAGATACTACTCTGGCAAAGTATTAAGATTATTTTCATGCCCTTAAAAAAATTGTCCAAAAGTCTTGTTTTCAGGGTAGTACCTGGAGTAGGAATGATTAGGGTTTGCAGTATTAACATCTGGGTATACTCATCACTGGGTTAACAAGGGGCTTTTCCATTTGCTTTCTCATCCTCTTACCTGGAGAAAGATTCAAGGCCACTGTGGGTTTTTTGATAGGTCCTGTTTGTTGAGCGTAGCTCTCTCTGCAACAGGCAGGTCAAATACATAAATTGTGCACGTATGGCAGAAGGGGGTAAGATCTGCATTGCAAATTTATTCGTAGGAAAGGCCATTCCACTGCTTTGGCCTGGAAGATCCTTCTGCTCTTTGATAAACGAGCAGATTGGCTGCTGCTGTGCATCCTGGTGGCAGGATCTGTGGTCAGAGTCCCGCTCCTTGGCGTCCCTCTCCCTTCTCTCCCCTTGGCCGTGAAACGGGCAGAGCTGGGCTTTAGCTACTGCATTAAGTATCGATCTTCCCTGCTGATAACGGATAACCGTTTACAACAGCGGTACAAACACTGGCTGGGGAGCTGTTGGCATATTACTTTCATTTTGAAGAGAGCGACTCGCTAGACCCGAGGAGCAGGAGCGTGGTAGCGCCGTTTGTTGGCTCAGCGTTAGCTGCTGGCCTGCAATAAGCCTGCACGAGTCAGGCTCGTTTGCTACACAGCAGCGCTTTGTTTTAAAGCGAGACTTTAGCGAGTTTTGCATGAGACTAATGGGTGCTTTTTGCCAGTAGCTGAAGAGGAGAAGCTTAAATTGCGAAATCTGATTCTTGAGGTACTGTAGGTTTCTCATCCCTTTAAGACTTGGACAGTGACTGAGTGAATGTGCTGGTATTTTTTCACGTGACTCCATTGGTATCCTGTGATTTCTTTAGAGAACTCCTTCCCAGGTTTTACTTAGCAAAAACACTGAAACACATAACTTTCTATGCATAGAATGGAAGCTGTTAGTCTGAGTCATTCTTTTGTGGGAGAGACAACACAATGGATGTTCATTCCTGTTGTCTAAGGCTGGACGAGGCATCACTTTAACTTTGTGTTAACCAGTTTTCATTTTGGAAGAGCTGTTTGAAGTACCACTTTACAGTTACTTCAGAGCTTCAAGATCCTATCGTGTAATGCAGAGTCTGATTTTTCTGATGTGTGCTAATCTGCATAGAAAAGTCAAGCATTTTTGGACCCCCAAATCTGATCTCTGGGTTGATAAAGAAACCGATACAAGCATTTCTGGTTTTTAAAAGTGATTTCAGCCACAGACAGATTCCTTTTCACTGGGATTCAGAGGTATTTCCTTTTCTGACTAGTAGGACTTGTGATCAAAGTCTGATAGCAGACTTTTATCACTTTTCTTAGAAAAATATCTCATTTTGATGTGAGTTTTATTTATAGCCATTATTTATATTGCGACAGCACGTTGAGTATTCAGATGGCCATTGGTTTGGCCTGCTGGTAGCTGAGGAAACAGTGGTCAACTGTTCAGGCTACCTGGATGCTAAGAAGCAACAAGTTCATTTGTCTCACTTGTCAGTGCACTAATAGGTCTGGCAGCGTGCACCTCGCGTTCCACATGCGTGTGCTGATGACTCAGCACATGCAGACCTTGGCCAGTTACCTTTTGCTTCTTAGGAAAGGTATCAAGGGAGCACCGAGGGGAGATCTACTTTGTGATGGGATAGGGATATGTAGCTCACTCATCTGAACATGAGGCATTTAGTTTAGGCATCTAGGCTAGGTGGAAGGAATAGGCAGAAGAATGGGAGCACCTTCTCTGATGATGGACAGCCACATATCTGAGAAGAGGGAGTCACCCTCCAACCTTCTTCCAGTGGCAAAAGGAGCAGCCTAGCCAAAAGTGTCTTTCAGATGGCCCAAGTTAGGTGAGATGACTTTACTCTTAATGCCTCTGTGTTTTTATTTTCCTGCCTGCCAAGTGAAGATAATCTGGTTCTATTTGGTTTTGCTTTATGGTGCTAGGAGATTCTTTGTGGTAGTTACGCAAATGCAAAGTAGCATGATATTTGGAATTGCTAAGTTAATGGGGCAGCTGTAATACTAGGGTTTTTGGAGTGGGCTTTACCTTAATTAACAGAGAGGAAGGAAGGCTTTGTTGTTAAAGCAATGGGGTATAACTTGCAATAAAAGTTCAGCACTGTATGCTGTCACAGATTTCCTGAGTAAATCCAATATCTGTGTCCCAACTTATCTGAAAAAGTAGTTCCTGCTCCTTGGCTGGCGTGTCTGTAAAGGTTTTTCTAGTGACAACTGTCTTCCAGTCTGTGTCATTGCATTGTGTAATACAGAGATCTCACTGCAATCTCTGAACTCCACTGCAACATAAATCATTTATTATCTGAAAACACAGTTTTGTATTATGTGATATATTTCATAAACTTTACTCTCATTTAATAACGTGAGAGGGCAGAAACCTGGATAATCCATTGAAATGGAGGAACAGTGGAGGTAATTTTGTGTGAGTTTGAGGAAATTATAGATAAAAGTTATAGACGTAGGTCATATTGGAATAATCAAATGGATCACAGGTTTTGGGGGGTATCACCTCAAGAAATAGATTTTACTACATAAAGTATTTGTCCTAAAGTGTTCTTAATCTATGTGAGTTAAATTAATCCTTGAATCTCATCAATCTGGGTATGATTACAGCAAAGCTTAGTTTGATCCACAACTCTCCATTCACTTTTACTGGTGAATTTTCGGCTAAAATTGTAGAGTCCTTTTTGGATTGTTTCATTCAGATCTTAATCTGTACAAAGTTTGTATACATAGTCTATAAAATATGAGGCATTCTTGTAATGGAGATACCTACTAGTTTGCAATATAGCTCCCAACATGGTTTTAATCCAAATACTGTATATCGATGTATATCAGCTAAGGTTTTGACTAAAGCTACTGTCCTCATGTCCTTAAAGCAGGATGAATGTTAGAACTAAAAATGTCCTACTGATCTGAGTATCTCAGTCTTCATATTGATTAATATAATAGTTATTTTTGTAATAATATAAATTTTTAATTATACCCATTCATGTTACTTGGTTTCTATGTATTGATTTTTACATATTTATAATTATAAAAAATAAATACTTTATCTGTAATGAAGGATAGAAATGATAGGAAAAAATAAGGGGAAAAGTGTTATCAGGATTGGAGCTGTATTGGGGGTGTCATATTTAGTACTGTTTCAAGTGTGTGCTTTTATTCTGGTCCCCCTTATGTTTAGACTAGACGAACCTATTGCAGCACGACGGAACTGTTTCTTGTCCGGAAGTCATCGCAAAGTGGCAAATATTGAATTTTTAATGTCCCCCACTGAATATAACTGGGGAAAGATACATTTTCTAAGAGGTTTTGTAGGTTGTTTTGGTTTGTGGATTTTTTCCTAGAGGAAATGTGAACTGAATTTCTCTATTGTGAGGCATTTTAGGGTATGCCATGTTAGTGCTGTACACGTACTGGAACAATTTTGAGAAATTCAGTAAAGTTGGAGAATAAAAAGAATGTGAAATAGGCTCGATTTTGTTTTGGTTTTGTTTTTCAAAATAAAAATGGTTTTGAATGTCACTTGACAAAACATCAGCTGAGGATACTGAGAAAAAGCTTTGGAACTGATATTTTGTCAGGAATTGTAATGAACAGTAAGCGTCCTTTGTATAATACTGAAAATGCATCACCAGGAGAAAAAAGTGCTTTTGCTGTGATCATACACTTCTGCAGAAAACAAGTTGGGTATTTACTAAAGTCTTAGTATCTGTCTTACCTCCCTCATTATAAAAGGATTTATAGATATATTGACAAATTACACAGCAGAAGAAATACAAAAAGCTAAACCACATCGATTACAAACAAGATTCCTTGCCGTGAGATGGACTTTTCCTTCTTGACTGCGGCATCACAGGCTTCAGAGGCAACTGGAGACACATTGTCCTGGAACGTTATCAACCTTCCTTCATGCTGATATATTCACCTGCCAGACGATCTCAGAAAAGCGTATTTCTGATAAATGTGAGTGATCTGCTCGTTAGAGATCAAGGGCTGGAGTTAGGGTTAAGGCATACTACCCTCTCCCCTCCAGGAGAGTTACTCTGCCTACTTGTTTCAAGGGTCTGTGGTAAAAAGGGCCACCTGTTTCTAAAGTGGATCAAATGATTTGAAAGTTAAGAAGGATCTAGCTGAAGGTAATCCCTTCTTCTGCCTCTTGCAAGGTAGTAGGAATTGCACCGGGACTGCTTACAGGTCTTTTCATGTTGGCTTGATTCAGGTGTGGCTGAAGGATTCTCCTTTCTCTGGCCCTTAGCCTGCTGGTGTAGCTTGATTCACCTTATAAATAGGAGTGTGAAAACCAGTATCTTCTCCTCATAGCTAAGGGCTAAAGACAAAATCTCCTTCCCAGTGGTAATTTCTGAACATCAGTACAGCCAAAATGGCTGTAGCTATAGCTAGACAATGGGGGTGTCTGCTCAGAGCTGTTCTCCTGCTCTTCCAGGAAAACTTGGATCTAATTTGGCTAAGCGATTCTCCTTTGGTACCACATGCTGCTTATATGCACTGGGCATCCTTCCCTGGGGCTTCCAGCTAGCATTGTGGAAGAACACAGTGGAAAGGCTGCATAATTCATGAGGACACAGCTAACTTACCTGCCTCGTGAAAAATGTCCTGAAAGCACTCCTGCACTCAAAGAAGGATCCTGCTTTGTCGTTTGGGTCTGGTAAAATAGAAAAGGTTTGGGGAGGGGACACACACACACGATTGCTGTATGCTTTGTTGCAGTTGCCTCCACTGTGAGACTTCAGCAATTAAGAAAGTCGCCTTTTCCTTAAACTGGGTATTTGCTGAGGCTTCCAGAGCAAGATTTGAAATCAAAAGTTGAAGGAGGGGTGGGCATTGTGCTTATATCCTTAATTCAGTCTCTTTGGTCTACGAAGTATGTATAAGCTAGCCTTTAACTCCATCATCAGATACATTTTTGTGTTTTCTTTACATGTCTCCTGTTTATCCTTATTTTCTGTAGCATTAGGTATACTTAGAAATCCATGTATTACTTCTACACTGTTCTCTATGTGTCAAACAGAATTTGTAAGTCATTTATGTGAGCAGTTGTAACAAAGGTACACAGTAAACCATTTTCACACAGTGTACTAAATATTAAATATACAGCATAACGTGCTAATAAAATGTTGCTAACGTAAGTAGGCCACCTAAATTAGAGGCTAAGCCAGCTCTGTGATTAACTGTCTCATCTCCTGAATTGCACCTTTGGAAGGCTTCAGCAGGCAAAAGAAGTATAGTACATAAATATTGACAAAATTGTTAAGATCTAAACCCAGGAAAATCCACCAATGTATGTTGGACCATTATAGCAGTTGAGGGCAGGTTAATAAATATGGTATCAGATGTCACATTTGTACGCGCTTGTAGCAGTGATGAGGGAATAGTAGTATGTGACTACCTTGCTAAATGTTACCGTGATGCTCCGGTGAAGACTTTGCTTGCATGCGCAACTTCAGAATGGATTTTCAGTGGCGCGTCTCATGCGCAGCTTCAGCATGTATGTGTATGTCTTTAGTCATCCAGGGCTTCAAAAGCAGTATTATAAAATCATTTCCAAAGATAACTAAGTTAAGAGGAATTGTCTGAGATTCACATCCACATTTGTTCTGTGATGATAATGATGATGTAGCTTTTTTCCCTGGGTGGTCATGACTGTGTGATGGCCTGGGATTACAGAGGAGGAGGTGGCATTGTTTTACACTAGTGAATGATGGAGACTTCAAAGCGTATGTGCTGACTTCAGCAGGTATAGAAATGTCACTGTTTTACCCAGCAAGGCACTTGGAACTTCCCTTATTTTCAGCATATCACCAGGGAAGGCTCCATCAGATCGGCACTGGGATAGGCAGAATGATGTGTCAGGAGGTAGAACTCAGCTGGAGTCCTACCAGATGGACTCGGCTGGAGGTCAGCCCTAGAACCTCATCGGATCATCAGGGACCGGTGGCGCTGTCTTTTATTTGTGGCACACAGACAGGTTTACTTCACCAGGGTAGCTTTATTCAAGAAAGAAAATGGGAATGTACCTGGGAGTATCTTATCCTTTGTTGTAGAATTTCTGTTTTCACCAGGTTCTCCCTCTGTATCTAGCGTCTTACTAGCAGATGTACAGAAACAGGAGAGGGTGCATATGCGTCACAGGAATCTTGTTTTCGCCCAGTTGCAAGTCGGAAACAGCCAGCTCATTCACTAGCAAACATGTGAATACAGGATTATTACACTAAAACTTTGATTTCTTTATTTAAAATTCCACCAGGGTTCAGTGAGAGGAAGGTATTTTGGATTAATAAGAAATATGTATTTTTCAAAACAACCCCACTTCAAAAAAAAAAAAAAGTCGACAGCCTTATAAAATATCTGTTTTGTGTCCTAAAATAAAGCATGTATTTCATGCTCTAAAAGTCTGAGCTTTGTAGCTCAAAAAGATTAAGTAAATAATTCAGAATTTGTTGTGTTTACCTGTTAATAATTAAGCAGGTTAGTCTGTGTACTTTTTATAGGCATTGAGCTTTATTTCTTTATTTTTATTGCCTTGGCTCCTGTTCTGATTTTTAAATTTAAAGAAGTTTCTGCCAGGGAAGAGATCGTGAGAGAAAGGGCATCAAGGAGTTAAGTGTTGCACAGGAAGCAAAATCTGTAGGGATGCAGAGTCTCTGGAGAGGATGGAGAATTGTCATCTCTCCCTTCTGCATTCCCCCAGACTAGTCTCTAGTGCTTTGAGGGAATTAAATTTTAAAGGTGATAACAATTTTTTGGACAAAAGCAGCACCTTTGATTCCTGCTTTGTGATGCCAGTGTGTCGTGGTTTAATCACGAGGGATGGAGGAGTCGGTCTTTCTTAGGAGGTGCAGTTTGGCTCATCTCAGTCAAAGGGAAGTTTTAGGCTCACTGTTTCACAAAATGAACAGAAGTTTGAAGGAAAAAATAAGGAAACAGAGACATCGTATGTCTGTTTTCTTGTTGTGTGAGTGAGTTACAGTCTGGTGAAAGGTTGGCTGTAAAGGCTAAAATCTACTTTCACGTTAGAGGAGGTACAGAGAGGCCAACAGCAGCGTGAGCTGCTCTCGCAGACACACAGTCTGTCGGTTGTGAGGTTGCATCCTGGGACAGGTGATAGCTCAGCCCAGGGCAGCTTTGCTTTCGGTGGTAATGAACAGGCTAACAGTTTCCCAGCTTCCCCTTGAATCACTTGATTCTGTCAATTGAGGAAAGAACCGTGATGAACAGCAAAATAATTCTGTGTTTTCCATCCAGTAATTTTCGGTTGCTGTTTACACAGATTACCTAAGCATGGATTGAAACGGAGAATGAGAAGACATTTGGGTTTGGGTTTGGTTTTTTTCCCCTCCCCTGCCAGGCAGTGATCCACCCCACTGCTAATCACATTCCCTCGCTGCCTTAAGCAAAGTCATTGCCTAATTTTTTTGAATGTTTGAACTGTTCCTTTGGTCTTGGCAGAGTAAGATATCATTTGATATTTTCACTCACCTTTTCCAAAGGGGAGAGAAAGCGCAGGGTAGTGAGAAAAGTCATTTGAAATGATTGGCATTAAAAGACAAAAGCTGCCGAAATGTGAGAGTGATCTTTGGACTGTATATTAAAAATCAAAGATTTAAAAAGACTGTTTATGTGGGAATTAATAGCCTGATTTTGTTGACAGTTGAAGTCTTCATCTGTTACCATGGCATGTTTTAATTCACTGTCTGCATTGGTATTTCCTTCTGAGGAAATATACAGGCTAGTTCCAAATACCCTTAATATTAAAAATGCCATTTACTTCTCATGTTTGTGGTGATGATTTCTGGTTAAAGTTATGATACAGAAAGTTAAGAGAAGGTTAACCTGGTAGATAGAGTGACAAATGTTCCCCTTTCTCCATCACCTGAGTGATGCCTTCAAAGATCATTTTGTCCTGGGCCTCGACAGTTAATCTGGTTTTCCACAGAGATAAATATGGGCAGATAGTCCTTTTCAAATTTACAGGTGGATGAGGAACTTACATTATTTTCTGAAAGTCTTTTTCATGTATTAAGAATGGTACTCTAACACTGTTTAAAATTCTCCTGCACATGTACAAAGCTTTCTTTAATGCAGAAAAAGGGCCAATTCATATACAGTTCATTATCTTATACTTGCAGGTCAGGTCAGTGTCTTCACATTCTCCAGAATCTGTCTATATCATGGAGTTTAAAGCTAGTCATTTGGTTTATTCCTTTTTCTTGTCGCCCAGACAGACAAGCCTGACTCTTGAAACAAGTTAAAGAGGTCTCGGCTCTAGTTCTCAGTGGACCAAAGCCCATATCACAAAAAAACATCACTGCAGTCAACAGTAATTGGTCTGTGGTTCTAAGCCCAATGAAGGAGGTTGAACCAGCCACAAAACCTGACCACCCAACATGGTCCCTCACTTCAATGCTAAGAGGTAGTGGTGAGGCTCTCTGAGTCAGTCTGTTCTGCTGCTAGAAGTACTGTCCTGGAAATGAGAGGATTTCAAACTCTAAGCTTGCCAGATTAGACCCTTCCACGAGCATTAAATTCACACACACATCTTTTTTTTTAAAGAGCATTGCTGTGGTGCATTGTCCATTTTGCTAAAGACATACTTTACCCAGTGTTCGTGCCAGGTTGACTGAATCTCAACAGAAACCAAGAGATTTACTGGTAGCCTCACAGTGAATCATTGTCTGAAATCCTTTTGGCTCCTATATTCTTAGCATTAATCAACAGTGATTCCTTTCATCCACTTGCTACCAGGGTTTAGTTTGTATGTATGATGACTGTGCTTGGAAGGAATTGAACTGGAGTGATGTTAATATAATTTATCTTGCTCTTTGAATTTTGTTCTTTAAATATAGTCTTAAAAAGAGAAGATCCTCATAGTTATCATCCTATAATATTTCCCCCTCCTTGCCTCCCCCACCTCCCACCTCCCTCTGCTGTGAAAGCTCTATAACCTTAAGAGAAAATGTAAATAAAAATTGACATGTTGTTTTTTACGTATTGAATGGAATGTATTATCTTGATTTCCCTTAATCTGATGATAGGTCACTGAATAGCATTTTTTTCATTAGTAGCAAATGTCAAAAGGCCACACAGCTTATAAGGCATTAACATAAGGAAATGAAGAAGAGGTATAGTTCATTATGTTTGCATTTGAACAGGAATACAGTATGCTGTTGTTACTGTACAAGCAACTGGCGTTGCAGAAGAGGCACGTTTAATTTAGTACTGTTTAAGTGACCAGTTTCCATCTTTTTTACTTTTGTGGTAGATCTTGTTCTGGTTAGATATTTTAAAAAACAGAGTTAATAAGTGTACCTAATCCACTTCATCCTTGAAAGCATGTTTTTCTAGGAAATTACCATGATCCACCTCCAATCTTTCTGAGGATTGTGGTATATTTTGTGACTTTGAGGTCAGTAAGCCTATTGTGAGCCTGTGCTGTAAAGTATTTGCCTTTGCTTAGTACGTGGGGTTTACTTTCAAGTGGAGAAAAGCAGCTTCCTGAGTTGCGTGCATAATTTTTCACTTCATTCATGTCGTATGGATGCATCAGATTTAGAGAGTATTAGTTGATATGATTTAATTTGAATCACCAATAAGCTGTTGATCCAAAGGAAACCATTCAAGGTAAACATGGAGGTTGGAACTGAAAACAAAATGAATGACCTGTAATTTTGGATATGGTAGGCTCTAGTAGCTGTCTTGGTCCAACAAATGACCATCTCAAGTATAAGGCTTGATTAATTTAAGTCAGATATAAAATTAGTTTTAAAAACTATGTGGCAGAGATGCTGCCACTAATTAAACTCAGGCACTCAAATGTTTAGAAATGATCAATTAATGATTGTGAAAATTAAGAAAAATAACCGTAACAGTTACACAGACACTTGCATAGCACTTTCTGGCAAGAATCACAACTGCCAAAAGGATACCTGTGTACATCACGGGTAGTTATGCAAAATCAAAATGCCAGTAGGCCAGGGAAGAGAAACTGAGACTTTTGATTTGGATTTAATCCTTCGCAGAGCTTGAGGAGATAATGTCTAAGCACTGCCTCAGCTCAGACTGATCAGTGGATTTAAAATACAAAATACTCTCTTTCACCTTTGTGACCAGTTTTTCCCCAGCTTTTTCCCCTGCTTTTCATCTCTTCTGGCTTCCAGTGCCACGCTCTTACTGGGCTCACTCCGCAGAGCCATCTCCCGTGGCAGCACGTTCTGTGCCAGCAAGCGCAGCGTGCTTCGCCTGTTAGAGGAGTTAGAAGTTAGGCAAACGGCACAATTTCATACCTAACGGTATCGCTTAAATCAAACATATCCTCGTGCAATACATGTAACAGCGCTCAAAGGTCCAAATCCTGTCCTCATTACTCAATATTTTAGGCCTTCTGGTTTGCTCTATCCATTGTCTGCGCAGAACTGACAGAGTATTCCAGACCAGGGTTGTGTAATGTTGGAAAGTGCTAACAGCTGCCATCCAGCATGTCTATTCAGGCAACTGCAGACCTTATGAAAGCTGAAGCGCATGCCACGCAGCCCGATTTCAGGCGAAATAAACCTTCTTCCCCAAACCAGTGGAAGCCGCCATCGAACAGACTACGGTGTGTACACTTGGGACTTACCGACGTAGGCTGGAGGGGATTGCTGTGGGGAAATTGCCACACATGCTGAAGGTGGGGCATTGTTTGATTGTGATGATCAGGGATAGAAAGCACCCAGAAAACAAGAGGAAGGCTGAAGATGTGAAAAGAAATTGGGAGCGTGTCTCTGGGAAAGCAACAGAAACAGCCCCATAGTAGCCAGGAACTGGTGGGAAGTCAGGCTTGGAAATGCCAGTGTTACATCCTTGGGTCCTTTCTGTCTAAATACGCAAAGGTGCTTCACAGAGCAGTTCTTTTCAGTTAACGGGTCGCTTTTAACATGCAACAGGCCACAGGTCCACTGACAGATTAAAAAAAACCATCTGAGCTTTGAGGAGTCAGTTCTGCCGTATGACGAAGCAGTTGAAATCTCGGTGATTCGAATGTCTCGTGGCTGGCTTTGAAAACCCCTCACCAGCGAAGGATTAAAGAATACCAGTAGGCTTAGCCCAGTCCTGCCATAGTTGAGCTGGTTACAAGCTTTGGACACAGGTTCTTAGGTGGAAGGTCGGCGCTTGAGGGGAACGAAGGGATCTCTCCGCTCCTGCGAGGAAGCGAGAAGCCTGGCTGGAGTGGATTCGGGCATTGTAGTCTGAGTGAACTTCCCATAGCAGGAGTTGGAAATTATGACAATCAGATCCCTAAAATGTATTCTGAATTGGTGGAAGGAGAGCGCCCGAGTTTTTCAGACTTCAAAATACTTACTCTTCCCTCAGCAGCCAGTTCTGAACATTTTGGTCATTAGTGGTATATGGTACTAAGTCTGCTTTTAGTTATTTTTTCAAAATGCAGCCTATAGACAGGTTTTCTGAACATTTTAGTGACTAAAACTATTTCTAGTTAAAAGATGCAAGAAGTTTGTTCACAATTTTTCTTTCAAAAATAAAATAAAACACCTTTTCAAACTCTCGACCTATTAGAAGTACTTACCTGTAAGTTTTTCCACAAATGGTTTTGAATGGCAAATATAGGTGCAAAATTTTGGCTGGGACACCCGTTTGTTTTTAGCTCTAGCAGAAATGAAACTACGCTTAATGGAAAAACAGATTGGTTTGTTGTTTTTTTTTTTTAAGCATGGAGTCTTAGAAATTGCTCCCTATTAATTTGGTGGTCAGTTGTGTATCCTTTCTCTCTGAAGGACGTGTATACATGACATATTGGATACTAGCACGTTTAGCTTATTTGTTCGTCACCTGTGTAATAAATGTCAATGTGTAGGACTTTGTTTTCCTTCAGATTGCTATATGTTTATATATATACAGCATTCCACCCACTTCTGCCGCCCAGCGCCTTTTATGAAAACTCAGGGTGGTGTGGGTGTGTGTGCAGATCCCTAAACATAAGCATTTCTTTTCTTTACAGCAGCATAAGAAAGAAGTGTTGAGAGCTGCTCTTAACCCTTTTGGAGTCCGAAGTCAAAAGGTAAAACCAAATGCTAGTTTTTCGTGTTTCTGAAGGTGTTGATATCATAATTGCTTGGGAATGTTATTTCCTTATCACATTTGAACTGAGATTTCCCACAGGAGGAAAGCAGGGATACGGTAAGAAGACTCAGAACATTATTAGACCACTTTAAAAGCACCAGCATATCTGGGCATAAATTATACAGGTAAGTTACAACCGGTAAACTGCAATTATGTATTTTACTCAATATGAAAACATTGGCATTAAGAGTCAGTGGGACTTTCAATAGGGTTTTATATTGCTAAGGATTTAATGATTTTTGTCTCACTATAACTTGATAGTTTTTATGATATATAAAGTTTTTTTCAAATTACAGTAAGACAAATCCAGTAGCTCTTTTCTCAGGCAAGAGTCCCTCAATGGGAGTTTTGCCTGAGTGAGAACTGAATGAGGTCTAAATAATTAGCAATTAAAATATTCAGTTATTGTGCTACTGTATATAACAAAGCACTGGAGGTATTAAAAATTGCTAATCTCCTCCTTATTAAAATGTTAACTGCTAAACATAATACGGTTTTGCATTTTCTATCATTCATTTTTGCAGTTCATTAGTAGAGGTGAAACGTTTGTGACAAATAGTCATTTGAACTTTTAAGGGATTGACTGTGTTTTCCTGGCATTTTAGTTCATATTTTTGGCTGAGTTAATTTACAAGTGGAAGTGTTTGTGGAAGCCGTGGATTTTAGTCAACAACTAGGTAATGTACAGACTGTAACTTCTGATATAGCAGTCGTATTTGCAGAAGAAACCAGATGGTAAGCTACTCATCGGGAGGCCGAGCTAGGCAGCTGAGGTATCCAATTCATCTACGTTTTCATCAGCAGGTTCATGTAACGAACTCCAGTAATCAGTTAAGGATTGTCCATAGCGTTCACCAGGCAAATAATTTTCAGGGGGACATTAGCATGTGAACAGTTCAGCAGCAGGTTAAGAAGCAAAGTTGGTGAGATCATTCAGTTGTGCACCCAGGTCTGTTAATTAGCACGTGAGCTGTTCATTACTATGATAGTTAATGTAAGGGCCAGACTGTGCTCTCATTCTAAATGACTGCGCAAAAGAATGGGGAGTAGGATGCATCTTCTGTCTCCTTCATCAAATAGCAGCAGCAGGATGTGTGGAGAGGGAGAATGGTATTTGATGAGTGAGAAAGGAGTGGTAAGTGAAGGTGATAACTGGTAGAGGAAGAATGTGAATTACTGGAAGGATTTGGTGACAGGTGAATTTCCCAAGGGAAGGTGACTCCCTTAATACAGTTTCTCCTGAAGCCACTCCCTGGAGTAGAATTTTAGATTTTGTTGCTTATTATGCCTAAGAGTGTGTTTTTTCTAATCTTTCTGAAGAATCATTCTAGGCCTAGGCATTTAATTGTGCCATATAACGTTGTTGGCAATTCAGGCTGTAATTCTGCAAGGAATTACACCTGTATTTCACTTACAGCATTATGAGTAATCCTGTTGAAGTAGATGAGATTAATTGCAGGACATAAAGCTAAGCGTGTATGTAAGTCTTTGTGGAAAAAGAGGTGTAGTTTCATTTATTTGTTTATTTTCAGTGTGGGAAATTATTTTTTAAAATACGTAAATACATGGGATTTTTTTACCAATTTTGTGGCAATTAAAGAGGAGGTAGATGGTAAGAAAATAAGATTTTCTCCTTGTTCTCCAAATCCACAGTTTTGTCAGGTTCTCAGCCTGGAAGTGTGAAAAAGAATAGGCTGCTATCATTTTCCTTTTTACATGCACAGTTAAACCTCCAGCTAGAATGAGACGATCATATAATTTATTGTAGAGGAGTGAACAGGACAGAAATCAAACAGGAAGGCATGTGTGCTTGTGTGGACTCTTGTTTATAATTTCATCAGATTGGTGCACACCTCAGACATTTTATTTAGTGATAAGATATGCAAATTGTTCTGGAGCCAGCAGCAATACTTTCACCTGAATGTCAAAACTGACAGAGATTTTTAAATCAAACCTCAACAACAACTTGTATTTTAAAGCAACTATTCCTAAGATATAACCACCAACTACAGACAAGTAAGTGCAGAATTATTTTCCTACTTTCCTTCATACTGTTTCCTTTCCTTTCTCATTTACCTCTGTGGAGGAACAGGGCTGCAGGCTTACCTGTAAATATGGGGTGTAACTATGGGCAACAGTGCAGAGGAGCTGTAAATTTATATGGAAGTACGCACAAAGCACAGGAATGCAAACTTAAAGTGGGGAGACTTGCGAAATGAGATTTACCAGGGAAGGCATCTTCTGATCTTCCAGATGCCTACATCACACCTTCCCTATCTGTGAAGGAATGGGTAGTGCAAACTCTTCACTTCAACTCGTTTCTCTCTCTATGGTTTTAGTTTTATTGCATTTGTGTCTTTAAATCAGAATGTGGTGGTATAGGTTTGTGGTTACAGCAGAAGGTTCAGACGATAGCTTTCTTCTTTTGAGCTTCACAACTGAAATTCCTGAAGGCTGTGGTTGTTTAGCTGCTGGGGTTTTGTTTTTGAGTGTGCTTACAGTCATGGGAGAAAGGGTGACACTGAAAATACAGCTTGGGATTTAAATGTTTAATGTGTTTATTTTTGGAATTCTTGTTCAAGTCAGTGCCCACTGCCTATGAAGTGATAATCCTGTGTATTTTCCCCAGTTTTGGTTCCCTCTCTTCTTTCTGTGAATGTGTATCCAAACTCTTCCATTTGAAGGTTTCCTAGGGCTTTTTTGGCTTGCTTTCTTCTTGGGGTTCTTTTTAGTGTGTGTACCTATTAACCAGAAAGATACCTGTGCTGCAAACATTTAACTTAAATATTCCTGTATCTGTGCATGAGTAAATGTGTGTGTGAGAAAGAGCTGTGCTTAGTGAGATTGTGAAAGATTGTTACTGGGTTTTGATGCCATGCCTAGTTGTGTATGTTTTTCTGGCTCTCTGCATTCTTTTATATCACTTGGTCATTGTGTCCTAGTAAATCCTCCTGTATGACAGATCAAAATTTCCGATCAGTCCTTTAGTTGGTACCAGCCTCTTCCAGGTGGGATTTTGCTTTCCACATATAAATAAGAGCAACATTTTTGCTTTCCTCCAAAGTGAAAAAGATTTATTTATATGTGTTCCTGATTAGAAAGATAGGACCTGTCCATACAGTGTAAATCCATAATATATGGTCATGGACCTGGGTCCCATAGCTTTCAGGGTCCCCAGAAGTACTCTTTGTGGAAAAAGACTTCCAAAATACTCAAGGCTGGTGCAGATTTAGGCCAAAGCAGAACATTTTGTTTACAACAACTAATTCTAGGACCTACTTTGGTATTGTGGATACTTAGCTCCTACCCACTCAAACAGAGGCACTTCAAAATAATTAAAGTAAATGAATAATCCACACACTGAGTGAAGCCTTTCAGAGGGAAAGTGAGTTTATTGAAAGAAAGAATTTGCTTTTTTTTTTTTTTCTTCCTTTCAAGGTCTTCCTAAATAAGCAGCAAAAGCTTTTGTTGGAAAATGAAAAAAAAAACCCTGAATCTTTGATTGTCATTTCTGCCATGGCTGATGAAGGTAAATCATTGAAAGCTAGAAAGAATCAGATGGAATTTGGTTTTTCAAGCTGATGTCCAGGCAGTAGTAGATTGCCTCTCTGCAAAAGGCAGACAGAAGTAGAACCATGAGAAAAACAGTGGGTGTTGCAGTATGTTCACCTTGATTTCACTGCTTTAAAAGAATTTGAAAGGTTTGAAAGAATTTTGAAAGAATTTCTGGAGCTTGCTGGGCACTGCAGGGTAAAAGCACTAAAGGAGGGGGAACAGCCATGATGACTTTGATTTTTCCCCGATCAGCTATAGGGATACTCATGGTTTAGTCTTACACCTACGTGTAAGACTTTAACTCTCTGCTCCAGTACTAACACCATGCTGCAGCCATCAACATTGATACTTGCCAGTTGCCATTAGAGTTGGTTGCTTGCTGCTGTATGGGGAATAATTGCCTACAGCTGATACCGATAACCTTATTAATCTTACCAAAACCTATGCATACATATTTGATAAATGGTGATATTGGAATCTGTCAAAGTCTCTCAACATCAAGCTTAACAGAAAATCCCTGTTCCTGCATGTCTTCCTTACACGCAAACTCCAAGAGAGAAAATTCAGCTTTTTTTTAATGTTGAGATTACATTTGCTGTTTTTTCTGCGCTGAGTTTGATTCCAGGCATCCAGCAGCATTCCGGAGGGAGAGGCGACCAGCAGCCTGCACTGCTGCTGCTCTACTTGTCATGAATAATAGCCCACTGGGCTAGTTAATCATTACACTAACTTGTTCCGGTTCCTTCATAGCTGATTGCTGCCCAGGGGACATGGGTTACCGCCGCCTGGCTGACAACA
Organism: Eurypyga helias; assembly: GCF_000690775.1. Classification (NCBI taxonomy): domain Eukaryota; kingdom Metazoa; phylum Chordata; class Aves; order Eurypygiformes; family Eurypygidae; genus Eurypyga; species Eurypyga helias. Next base: position 22,938 of record NW_010250978.1, read on the forward strand.
CAAAGTTCAGTGTGGTGTGTGTTTATGTTTACCGGCATTCATATGCATTATGTTGTTCAGTAGATATTCTGGTAAAACTAACAATGAAAGGCCAGTATGCCTGGTTTTCTATATACAAGGTCAAAGTGGGAGAAGTAACATTTTGCACTCCCTCCTTTACCATGAATGTGAAGATATTTGTCTCTTTAATCAACACAGTGGCACAACAGGTTTCCTCTTTCAGCATTCTAAGAGTTTCAGGGTGCTAAAATTCTGTTTCTTAGAGCACGTTTGAATCATGTGGTCAGTGATTCATGTTGATTTGCCAGGGTCCGTGATCTGACAGCTCCTCTGTGAAAGAGGCAACGTCCCGGTCCACTGGGAGAGAAAAGGTATGGGTAAGAAACAGATGTCAGTGAAGCCTTTTGAGATTCAGAAGGTGGTATTTAACCACCATGGTTCTTGCACAGATGTATGTAGCTGTATCGCTTCTCAGGTGGAAGCCGAGAAGAAACATTCAGTCATTCTGATTTTCTTCTTCATCTGAAGTGCAGATCCTCTTGTAATATCTGGAGGATATGGCGCAGGTGACATTTGGCACTTTTGCCATATGGAACGAAATTTGGTATTAAGTTCTTTCTTCTGTGCCAGTGAGTCAGTTTACCTTTATTGGAAAGAATAAATAGCAATTTTGCTGTCCAGATGCCAATATTCAGGTGGCCAGACAGATTAAAGTACTGATCTTTAATATCTCTAGTATTTGTTTTAGGAAAGTTAATTTTCTTCAGTGGATAGTTCAGGACTGTGAATTTTTTTGCTCCTCCTCTTGCCCAGGTTTCTATTATTTTGCCTTCTTTAAACCAGATAGGCACTTGGCTGCCAGAGTTTTCCGTACAAGTAGAGCTTGGGTGGACAAGGGACTAACTGTGAAAAGGAGGGTTAAATCCTCCACCTGGTGGTACAGGTTTTTGAGTTCAAAACATTGTGTCCCGCTAGGTTCAATAGATACATCTTTCACTGAACAGTACTCTGAAATCTTCTCCTCCCTTCTTTTCTCCCTTTATTTGTCTACTTTTATCTTTCTCTCTCCATCTTTGTCTCTGTATCTCCCTCTTTCTCTCCTAAACCCTTCTTTCTATAGATGGACATCTCTTTTCCTGTTAGAGCTGAATCGGACATTTGTATGGTGACACTGTGGTGATGCTGCTGAACACCTTCCAAGTGCCTTATTCATGCTGTAAACCTGCCAGTCAAAACCTACCTGGGGCTATGCTGTAGTATGAGCAGCAGAGTAGTGTTACTGCACAGCTCAGTGTTAGCAGCACTGCGGGTCATTAAAAGACCAACCTCCTCTTCCTCCTCTACCAGCAAATAAAACAGCAGACAACAAAATGAGAGACAGCAAGAAGTCAGCAGCAGTGTGAGCTGGACCATTTACATGGCAGCAGCACATGTTAGTGCCAAGTAGAGGAGGTGGACTGTTTTGACTCTGAAAAATTGCTTTGAGGCTATTTGAGCCATTCCCTTTGGTTGTTTTGAATCAAACTTGTATCGTTCTTGCTGATATTAATAGTACTTTGGGGATTATTCAAGTCGCTGCCTGCAGAAGGCCTATCTTAAGGATGGCACAGAGAATTCAGGAAAGTAGGCAGAGGTTCTGCTGAGAGACAACCAGCTGAAAACTTGTATTTTTTTCTGTCAAGAAATCAGTATTAAAGAAAATAAAGAAGCAGAAACAGTGCCACTCAGTCAGTCATAGAGCATTTTAATTACACAAGAAATTTTCCTTTATTTTTTTATTATTGTGAATACTGGTCAATTGCAGAACTTTGATTGGAAACTTCTTCCTTCCTCTGAATTAAAATATCTTTACAGTAAGGTTTATAGGCACATATAAATATTCTTTATGAGGTGGGATTGCCCCAAGACCTCCGTATGTATGTCTAAAAGTTCTCTTGTAAGTTATGTTCGACCAGTCTGATTGGTATGTGGCTAAAACACAATGTTCCAGTCCCACCTGCTTGGCTGTGCTGTAAACATGAAATGAGCCATGTCAATATAAGCTTTAAGCCTCCTTGAGATTCTGGAGGCCACCAGACTGGGTGTCTCTCATGTAGTATCCTCCACCAAGACTGGAGACTCTCATCTGTACTTCAGAGGTCATCAGTGGAGAGTGTTTTCTCTTTGCTGAGATGCTATTCTGCAGCAGAGATTCAATTAATTTAGGAGTGACTGAACCTCCCTAGATCTTGGAAAAAAAAGTATTTTTTACTGAAGGAAATTCTGGGCTGTCTGAAAAATAACTTTTCTTAGGTTATTTTGTAATTAGATTTAAAAATCTTTATTCCCCCAATGTTCTTTGGTGAATCCGAGATGTGTGGAGAAAATGTAATGGGAAAAAGCTAGTTATTATCCAGATTGATTCAAGTAAGCAAGCCCACCTTCCTCCCAGGCTCTTCAGAAAAGTGTGGGTTTTTTTTTTCGGACCAGGTGTCTGGGGAGAGGAGCTGCACAGATTTTCATAGTCATGCCTGCATCCATCTTTCTCTCAGGGCGATCTGCTTCCTGTGGTTTGGAGATCTGCCTGTGGATTTTTGAGGAGACGGTTGCACGTGTGTGTACACTGACCATTAGTGGCCTGCAGGTAACCCTGTTTCTAACTCTAGGGCTGTGCTTTAGTAAAATAGGCTAATGTTCAGTTACCCAGCCTTTGATTATGGCATTGACTGAAAGGCAGCGGCAGGTGAGAAGTAACTTGAATATGTCCTCTCCTGGTGTTGGCCAGTTGTATTAAGAGCTGTTTTAATTCTCCAGTTAGATGTTCCATAATGTATCCTTGAAATCATGAGTTGTTTAAATTTTCCAGGTCCTCAGAGTAATCTTGTAGTATTTTAAGTCATTAAATTATGCTAGCTGCTGAATGTTGTATTGAAGGAGTAAAGTGACCCCTCCTACTCCTGCTCGCTTCTTGGATATAAAACCTCACCGATTTTCTGAAGAATATGTGTGCATGTAAATAATTTTCATTTCATAATGGAGTCCATACTTATCTGAATATCGATGCCTTAAATGGCAAAAGGAAGAATATACTGTCCCTTTGAAAGTAGGTATCTTTATTTCATGATACGTAGCTATTAGCAGTTTTACATAGTGGTTAAACTTGCATTTACATGTTTAGGTCACATTTTTCTGGAACATGGTGTTGAGAGGGAGAGACAACGGTTACAAAATCTCACTTCTCTTTCCAAAGCGTTTTCCCTAACGTCCAGTAACACGGGTGTTAGTGTTAGTTTGGCACATTGTAGGAATAATACATATAAGCCTTAAGAAAGAAACTTGAGCTTACATTTTGAAACCTGTACAGTCAGAACACGTTGATCTGGATATAGCTTCCAGAATTACAGAGTTTAGGCTTTACATAAAATCTCACTCTAGTAAGTGATACTTTGACAATCAAATACTTGGGTGTTTTTTAAAAAACAAAAAAGCATGATTTAACTGAAGGTTTACCCCCTTTTTTTATTTTTACAATTTTCTAACCAGAGATTTTTTTTCTTCAAGTCTTGCCAATGGCAAAAATAAAGAGGGAACATGGGGACTCACGCAGAGTACTCACTAGGCCAAAAAAGAAAACGAAAAAAATAACCCCCCTAAGCTGTGTTAGAGTAAACTTCACATTTTTCTGACATGAACGAAATGCAGAACTTGCTTGTTACTGCTTGGGAAAAATCAAATGAACTAACCTTTCCATTTACAGAACAATTTCTGTGTGTTCCATTTCCATTTCTCATTGGAAATCAAACAGCTTTGGTTTTTGGCACTTCTTCTGCAAACTTAGTCCCTTGTGCACACACTCAAAAACCTCTAAATCCATGCATCCTAGGGAGTCGAAGATTTGGGAAGGTACATTTGTCATAGGTAGTATATGATAAATATAAAAAATCTCCCATCATGTGAATTTCCCAAAGGGATAATGCATGAAATCACACAGGAAAGTGTTACGGCAACAAGTAACGAAGTAAACTCAGATCTGGATCTTCCTTTTAGGAGGGTGCAAACTGAAGTAAGAACATCACACAGAGACTAAAACCAGAGCAGTGGAGGCAGAACTGGATCTGGATCAGAGGTTTTGCTTTTGAGCTTTTACTAGTATAGAGTTAAAAGACAATGTTGGTGATGTCTTCAGTTGCCTCTAGAACTTTTCTGGAAGATAACCACCTCACAAAATATGAATAAGACAAGAAGTATTCATTGTCCTGTTTACTTTCAGGGTATAACTGTTAATACAGCTTTCAACGAACTAAAAGAATGTAGTAACTCCTACAGGAAACATTTTGGGGGATGATCCCTGCAAACTGGGAACAAATGCTTTATTTTATTTTTAAATTTTTTTTAAAGGATGGGCTTGGGGAATGCCTGTTGTTCCTTTTTTTTTTTCTTCTCTCTTCTCTCATGCACTGCATATACTAAAATACCAGACAGTAAAACTTTCTCCTTACACAAAGCTGTCATTGTTTTTAGGCTGTTCTGTTCCCTCTGAACCTGTGTTGAAACAGGTGCCTCACTTGCCTGGCTCTCCTGGAGCAGCTTTATGGATGAAAGCACCACATGTACCCCACACAGTGGCACTATTAACAGTGCAGAATGAGGCTGGGAGAAAAACTCATATACGAGCTACACACCTAGGTGCAGTTAGTAAACAGAGACAGTTACCCTCATTAAGCATAATTAAACCTAATATTGACTGTAAACTGTTACTTACCTTAAACTTCTCTGCAGACATTGTGGGAAAGGGATTAACTTAGCAGATAGGTACACTAATTACTACTTTCTTCACATTAAAGTTACCATCAGGAAGGCCTGTATTCATAAATAAAACATAGTAGGGGATGAGAGACTGAGAAATATGTAAATTCATTTGCAGAAAAAAAGACCAAATTAAAAAAAGAAAGTTGAGTGATGCTACTGGAAGCAAAATGGCACTCTAGCTAATTACCATGAAAAGTATGATAAATCATGGACGTGTATCCTTGACTTCTGACTGATAGAGCCTGCAGAGTGCAATCTCTCATGCGTAGCTGCCTCTGACTGATTTAAACCCATACCACTATCGGGTTTGATGGGAAAGCACAAAAGTGTGTTATTTTATTTCCTTGGGTATTGTTGCTACCTCTTTCTCCTAGAAATGACTTGCAATTATTGTAAAAATACAGTCTGATTTCTTGTCTGCAGAAGAATTGTTGTTTGATGCAATTGCCAAACAAAAGCTCCAAAGATGGTCTAGTTATGGTTTAATAGCTGTACTTTCAAATGCAATTGATCTGGTATATTGAGACAATTATAGAAATATAATAAAATGTCAAGGGAGGGGTTGCTTTTGCTTTGGTATGTTTATTCTCATGGGAGAGATCTTGTGTCCCACAGACACGATCAAGAGTCAGAAACCGTTTTATTTATGAATTTCTATTTGTTTTCTGTAGATTTTTAAGTGAGTCACATCGCTGCTGTGTGCTTCAGCGTTTTGATCCGTTTCCTCCCAAATTCCAGAGTTTTCTGCACTTTACGATCCCTGCAAGGGACTGCACACACTTAGTTAGGATTATTCAGATGAGAGAGGCTTGCAGGGTGAGGCCATACGATGTGTTACCATGTCAGTGCTGTTACTGCTCCATCCTGTAAACACTTTACATTTGAATACGTAATAATGATACGATTGCTGTTTGTGGGGTATTTTCTGTTTCCCTTGTCTATCTGTCTGGACTACTCTTTGGTTGAGTCATTTCAAAATAAAAGTATCTTCCACTGAGCTAGCTCATGCCAGAGTAGTGGGAGGACAGATTTACCCTGAGCTCCCTGAGCAGAGCATTGCCTAAGCCACAGGAGTAGGAGAAGCTGGAGTTACACTAGTATTTAACACCCAAGGTGGAAATTTACCATCACAGTGGTGTTATTATGTGGATATTTTAACATAAAATTATTACTGGCTTCTGTTGAGTGTTATCCTTTAACTTTTAATGAAATTCTATCAATGGGTGCACCAGAGAAGAAGTCGAATACTTGTAATGCTCGTAGTGTAGGGTTTTGCTGAAAAGAGCAGTGGGAAAAGTGAAGTTGCTAGTTGAACATCGGCAGATACTACCTAGTGAGTACCTTTTGTTTGTTTGTTTCACTTCCTTTTTGGTTTCTCTTTTCTTCTAGAGACATTTACCCCTGTAATATTGGTGTGATGTACAGGTAGGAATGAGTAGTTTACAGGTACGGGTATTATGCTTCAAGAAACAATGCTAAGTAATCAGCAGTCTTTTCCTGCTCTGGTAACCCTTATTCTTCCTCTGCAGCTTTTTTTGTACCCAGCTGCAGTGTTTGTAGATGTTATCCTCATAATTTTCACAGTTTCACTGTTTTGACAGCATAGGATTTGAAGAAATATATCAGAATTGAGTTTCAGAGCTCTAAATTACTTTTAAGATTTACATGGCCAAATTCTGCAATGACATACACATCATAACAGATAGTTAGCAACACAAAGACATGTGCTCTGAGCAGCAGTGCAAAATTATTACTACCTGGCAAAATCACAGGTTAAAGGAAGAACAATTTACTGGACTAAATACAAATGTAGAGGCTAGCTTGTTCCAGCATAAAGAATTTCAGCATCCCTTCTCTTGTTTAGGATTACGGAAGTGCAGCAAGGAGATTTCACCTGCAATTCACTTTTGAGGAGCCATTTGTTCTGTCAGCTTCTTCAGGAAGATTTAGTACAACTCTGTTATTGGCTTGTTGCTTTTTTCCTGGTTTCCTTCCACATCTTTCCAAAGAGAGGAAAGAAGGGTCAATGGAGAGGGAACGGAGAAATAGACTTGAGACATGGAAGTGATGAGGCTGCATAGCCTGTAATGTAAATTCATTTGCAGAAAAAAAAAAGACCGAATTAATTCTGTTTATTGTCAAGGTACCTGGCCAGATTTCCCCAAACCTATCAGCTAGTCATCATGGAGAGTCTTAGTCACATTGCATCTGTAACAGTAGACAGTATAAATCCTGGGCAAGCATTTAAGAATTTGGCCTTTTAGTAACAGCTGCATGCTTTTTTGAATTAGAAATTGAAATTGGGCATATCAGCTTCCTAGGGGAACATTGAAAACAACTATTTTTGATAAATAATAAATATTAGGAAAGCTCCATTACATAAGAAATGGGATATAATAAATGCCAACCATGCTTTTGGGGAGGAAATCAATTATTTTGCTCTGTATGTTAGCACCCTAAAACTAAACTGTATTAATTCCCATCTTCTGCCCATCTGTCCACTGGACACAAAAGTAATTGATCTCTTTGATCTCTTGTCAAATGCATTCCCCCCAAGATGATTCTAGAAAAACAATTATCTAAGTAATAATATACTTGAATCCCAGTCATTTCTGCAAAGCATCGGCCAAATCCTGTGGATTCATACTGAGGCAAAATTTCCACTGACTTAAAAATTAGAAGCTCTGTCACTTGCAGGATTTCTGTCAGGCAGAAATTCCCTGCTTACATTCTTCCCCTGTGGTAAGGATGACTAAACACATTTATGGAGTGTTATAAAATTTGCACACAGAAAAAACATTTTTAAAAGAAAAAGTGAGGCAGATATTTTTATGATTTTTTTGTGTGTGTGTGAACGGGTTATCTCATTTAAGCGATAATATTTCTTAAATAATAGTTGAGTGAAGTATTTGAAGATTAAAATTTTAATTTTCATCAATATCAGGACAGCTGGATCCTAAAGACAGACCTAAGACAACAAGACTGAATGTGGGCATATTTCTGCCAAGTACAATATATAAAAATGGGGGGCCAAGGTTATAAAGACAGATGATACTCTTCATGTGAATTTAAGACATAATCTTAATCAAAATGGTTTAATTTTATTTGAGGTAGGCAGGATGTGTCGGTTTAAAACTCTCTTACATTTTCTACTGGGTATGTAGTAGCTTCCAAACCTTTTTGCAGTGTGAATCTTGCGTGCCACATTCAGACACGCTCAGCTATGAGAGAAAGTCTGTAATTTCCTTTCTTCATCCGGAGTTGTTCCTAGTGGAATGCTCTCTAGAATGATGGTAGTAGAGCTTCCATATTTTTCCTCCATTTGTGGTATCAGGACCTGATAGCAGACGTGCAAGGCTGTGAATGCACGTCATCTTGGAAAAGAATCTGAGGGCGCTTCACCAGCATCCTGGTATCTTCCTGGTATGGAAACAGGCAGTGTCAGGGAAATTTGGTTTTCTCATGACTCCTTACTACTCGGTTGCAAATTTTGCTCAGCAGTGGTTCAGCAGTTGTCTGATACAAATTCCTTGCTCAGCCTGGCAGAGAGGCAAGTTGTTGCTGCTTTTTCCATTACTAGTAAGGGGGAAAAAAATGGTTCCTTCTAAAAGGAAAAAAAAGCAAACTTCTAAAAGCAAACTCGTTTGGTGAGAGCTAGAGGAGGGGTCGAGCTATGAACACATGTGGAGGAGGAGTGTGGGAGAAAGTTGGAGAATACCATTTTGGTATGGATGAAGAGAGGCACTTGCAGAAACTCTCCTAAACCGGGATGGCTTTTCCTGGTTAATATAAGTAGATTTGATTAATCATTTTTGGCATGTTAAATACTCTGTATTGAGCAGAGAAACTTGCAGTCAATCCTGTAAAAATTTTAACAAATAAGTATGTGTTCATTGCTTCTCCTGTTTCCTATTCATCCCCTTACATTTTCCTGTTTACTCTTATCCTTCCCCCATATTTTGTCTTCTGTAATGTTTCTTTCTCTCACTGTTTTCATTCCTTCTTTGTTTCCCATTTCTCAGTAGCTCTGTTCTTTTGTGGCTAAAGCCCTGAATTTCATGGTCTGTCCTTACGCAAGCAAAACGTCTGTTGAAGTCGGTCAAGCCAGGGTTTATCTTCCCATGTTTTGGCCTTTGCTTGTTATCATGTAGTTACGTGATGTCCACAGCAAACTATCTGCATTTTGGGACATACGCTTCAGCCAGCATAAGGCCATTTATTTTACATTCACTTGTAGAATGAGTCTGCTTACTTCCAGTCCCCCATTTGGAAGCCTGTTAGAGTGTGCATGCTGCTATAACATGCAAATTCTAATGAGTAGGTGGAGAATAAGTATTTTTTTGTCTGATAGGTTAGTACTTTTATTTTACCTGTTTAAAGACAAAGATGGGAATTTGCTTGTTTAATGTTCAGTACGATCTCAGTGCTGAGTGTCCAGGGGGTATGAAGTGCTTAAAACAAAATAACTTAGGAGCTGAGGAGATAATTATATATGAGAGGAAATACTGGGAAGGGCAGGGAATGCAAATGAAGGAAGGCCAAGATAGATTCAGTGCTACAGAATAACTCCCCATTTACCCGTCCCTCAAACACACAGACAATAACTCTGAGTAACCTCCTTGAGTTAATGAACATTTTGCTGCGTCTAAAATGTTGATGCAAGCAATCGTTACTTCTGCTGGATGTGTGAGTGCCTGAGCCCACCCTCGTTCCTTGGCATCCCAACCTACACCATTTTGCATTGGGAAGAAAGTACAAAAGGCTATTTCATTGGAAAGGAAGGGTTTTATTTGGGTGCTAAGATTTACCTGTTAAGCTTATTTCCTTCTGCAGTGAAATGGAACATAGGGGCTTTTTACATGAAGAGTATAAACTGTGAGTGTCAGGTGGATGTAAGAGATAATCCCAACCAATGGGCAGTTGAGTCCTGTGCTCCATTTCGCCCTTTGCTGAACCCAGTAGTGACCCCCTTCTCTATTAGAAGCCCATAAACTGGAGAATGTCTGTGTCTGAGGCATGGTTTCAGGGTGGTGTCAGAAATCCGAAGACCTTGTTCCAACTGGCTATTGAAAGATAGCTAGTTAGCTCTACAGGGCTATCGTTACAATTAACTGCAAGCAAACTACAGTCACCTATCATTAAAAAACCAAACGCCCCACACCCCACCCCCTCCACCCCCCCCAAA
>NW_010250979.1:0-19043 GCF_000690775.1 Eurypyga helias
TGATTCTATGATTCTATCCCAGCGGCCTGCAGCCTGTTCAGTTTAATTCAGTAGCGCAGCAAGAGCCTTGGCTGCAGCCTCTGGCACAACAGGACCACCAAGACAAGCTTTAGGAAAGACCATGCCCTGGGCCTCCAAGCAGACAGAAGATATCTGCACACTGGACAAAAACCAAACGGCTTCAGAAGCTCTGCAATTAGCAGCACTAAAGAAAAGATGCTAGTGTTACACAACCTTCACCCCAGAATTACCGAGAAGCAAGCTGGAGGGGATCCTGCCCACGAGAGTCCAAGTTTTAGACTGCTACGTCCAAAGACAAACAGCACCTCATTGGGAGTTTATAGCCAGGTTTTTTGTAAGTCAAATAAGTGAAAACTCCACTGAAGTCAAAGCACTCATTTAGTCAGCAGAGCATTTGGCCTAATTAAAATCCTGTGTGTTTAGATGATCACAATACAGGGCAGGGAAGGAAATACACTGAGCATCTCCGCTCTGCTCTTAAAGAGGTTCCTGGGAACAAACAGATTTAGTAAGCAGGATCTATGACAGATCAAACCAAACCAGTTTTCCTGGGCAAACCAGCAGCATGTACAAACCTGCAAACGAGTCTGAGTTTCATCATCAAGGCTAGAAAAGGGTTTTACATTTTCCAGAAAGCCATCTGCTCCCAGAGATGCTGATGCATGTCACTCCTTGAGAAAAAGGACTATTAGCACAGAGCTGCTGCAGTCTCAGGATCTTGGTTAGAAACATGGAGCATTCTGGACATAACAGGCCGTGGGCATTTTATGAGCATAGCTTCCAGCTCACAGACATCGTACTGACTCTTGCTTTGGTGCTAGGTAGCCAGACTGACACGCACGGTGTCCTGGCTGACTGAGTCTCAGCAGAAGCATTCTTAGGTGGAGAATTAGGTACTTCGCTGTTAACTTTTGCTATAAAACCCACTGGTTTCAATACACAGATGCTCTAGTACTTTTTCCACCTTTCTTCCAGAAGCCGCACTCCATGCCACTGCTCTGTGCTGGCTGACACAGCTGCTGTGTCTCCACGCTTTCAGCACTCAGGGGAAGCCTAACAAGCACCACTAGCTCCTCAGGCTGCAGCCTGAAGATGTCAGGTACAGGAAACCATGCAGAGGGGCCACGCTGAAGGGGTAGGCAGGAAACCTGAGCCTCATCTGTGGGCTAGAACTGAGCTGGCCAAGCACCAAAGTCCCACAGCTGCACACAGCTCCCGGTGGGGACTGCATCAATGGACAGGTAACGACAGCTGCTGAGCATGTGGAGGACTAAACTACCTCTGTTCAAATACGGAAAGTCTTCTGCAGTTGTGCAACTGCCTTCAGAACCACTTTTATTAATAAAATTATTTAAGTCCCATACCCTATCATTAGCTGCTATTAAAGGCTGAATAAAGCCTTAGTCCAAGTCCTTGGCCAGACTGCCACAAGAAGAGGGATAAGCAAACCACAGCCCTAGGAAGCACTGGAAAGGCAGGGCCAAGGAGCTGCTTCACATGCCTCACTTTGCTCTCAGGCAGCTGCTGACTCACACTCAACAAATTAGGGTTGTACCTCTTGCTCTTCAGCATGCTAACAGCAAATGGCAGCAGCGTGGGACACAATCTGCTTCCAGGCAGGACATGGAGAGGGTGGGATTCTTCCGGTTCAGTGTGGAGGCTGACAAGGGACCAGTCATCAGTAGAGCACGCCAGCAGTAGGTGAGGGTGAGGCTTTAAGATTCATCATCTTAAAGCAGGTGTCTAAAATAGGTCAGACTAACCTCACTGTAAAATCCCATTACTTCTCTGCATTGCCTGACTGGTTCACCTCCAGATCTCAGTGCTTGGGAAAGGGAACCCCACTACAAAGCTCTGGCAGCACAACAGGACAACTTGGGATATACAGCTTGCCACAATGCATAAAGTTACAAATAAAGGGTTTTTTTTCCGGAAAAAAAACCAAACCTTGAGAAATGAAGATGCAGCTTCTCCGCTCCCACCCCCTTGGCTGTAGTGAAACAGAAAGTACCATCATCACAACTGTTCCTCCGGAGGCACCTGAACTCGGCTGTGCTTTCTGCACAGGGTGAGTAGAACCGGCAGCAGAAACACAGAAAACTCCACTTTCTGTCAGCTTGCAAAGCCTGCTGTCACAGAATGTTGACACATTGCACTGCCACAGATAAACCCACTGCCCTCCTCTCCACAACTCAGCGACACTACACAGGCCCAGGAAAGGAGGGAAGCTGGTTTTGCAGAAAATGTTTAATTAACAAATTTTATTCCTAGCCAAGCTTCCTGCTTGTGCTACAGCTGAAATTGCCCAGCACCAGCTGAGAACTTATCATTGCTGCTCTCTGCATCCAGGAACAGCTTCATAGCAGCCACGGTAGAGATTTAACTCTTTCCTGGCTGAATCCAGCACAGTTATTTTATAAACAATTGTCATTCACTGATGAAGAGACAAGGAAAAAAATGTTTCTAGAAGGGATTTAAAGATGCAGAAGTAGTTGTGGATTTTTCAGATACACTACAGAATGTGTAAGATCTACATGAATTAGATGAATTAGGCAGAGAAAATATTCTTGACAATACTGATGACAAAGGTGACAGTGTTAGCAAAGCAAAGGTGGTAAGAAAGCCTATGAATCACACAAGGCAGATGGATACAGAATCTGGTAGATGGCACAGAGGTTTAAAACCAGCTGGTGGGGCAGAAGGCATTCAAAGGGTAAAGAGCATGATGAAACCACTTGGCAACAGCAGGAACTTAGGAGCTCTACAGTCAATAAACTAAATAGAAGTCAGGCCCTCAACACACAGTTCTGAGGGATTTTGTAAAGGAAGCCTGGCTTATAGTGTTCGTATCTGCAACCACACATCTGATGGAGATATAAAAATTTCATTCTCCAACAGAAATGAGAGCATCTTTCACAAGGAAGTACAAGACTGAACAAGAAAAGCTTTCTAGTGACCACAAGTAAACACCAAGGATTGCTCTTCATCTGCCAGCACCTACAATTAGCCAAAAATGGGTGTATCAGCACATAGATGCTTTAGAGAAGTGCCTGCAATAAATGCTTATATTTAAAACATCTAATCAAAAGCAGACAAGGTCTAAATCAATATGCAGTCAAGTTGCCCCAGTCAGCCTCATCAGGCACATCTACACATGCAGACACACTCACTAAGTATTAAATACTTGTAAGCAGTCCAGATAATGAAGCCAGTGCACATATGCTGTAATAGACAAAGCTGGAACTTACACACACTGTTGGTATCTGCAACAGCAGTGAACAAGTAAGGAAAGAGGCACAATTTGAAAACAGAGAGAAAGACAAACACTAAACACAGCAAAAAGTAAAACAAGAAGAGTATTTTCACACAGAACTGCCAGTGACTGTTGCCTGAGTTACGAGGGAAGTCAGAGAGAAGGACACCCTGCATTTCTGGGTGCCATATGTGCTTACTGCAAGACATTAACACCATTTCAAAAAGCATTTGTGGACAATGGCAGAAACGATCTATAACGTACCGGGACGTGACTGGGACACTTCCACGCACACATGCGCATACTTTTGCCCTCCACATAAGCACTCAATATAAGCTGCTAAGAACAAAGGCAGAAGCCGTTTTGTCCCAGTCAGCAGAGAACAGTCAAGCCTGTGGTTCCACAGCAGCTGTAGTTGACCCATGGTACTTCACACTTCCCTGATCCCCCCTCCAGCACCCAGCTGATCCTACACCAAGCCATCTTAGATCATGACACCAAAAGAAAACTATACCCTTCTTCCCCCACGAAGGGATAGGGGTTTTTTTTTGCCAATTTAATACAACACTTAGTACCAGATGCGGAGTGAGAGCTAAAACATGATTCCATGGGTGAGAAAGGCCTGGGATAGCAATAGCCAGCAGTAAGCTGATTTAACAGCAGCTACAGACATAAAACTGAAAGTAACTCTGCACAGGGACACAGCTTTGATAAATTCTGCAGAATTTCACAAGATTAACTCCAGAACTGCTGGGAAACAATGCCAGGCTTAAAATGGTACGGTAGCATCTCTGTGAAAATGCATACCAGCAGCTTCACCCAAAGCAGGTTCTACAAACAGCATTTTGAAATAACTGAAAAGCCACAGGATTTCTACTCTCAGTATAAGCAACTGAAAAGTAGCTTTTGCAAGTGGCAATGGTGCAAGACTATGAAAGACCGTTTGTAGCCATGTAACTCTAACAAAGTAATATGAAGATGCCTTTTTGAAAAACACTGCTTGGGAAGTCATCCCTAATTTGAAGCACTGCACCAAGACACTCACAGCAGCCACCTCTGAAAAAGGACCTTGAATATTGATTGCCAGTAACCTCAGCGGTCATTGTTTTAAGAAATTTCTAGAAATAAGAATTAAAACTGATGGGGAAGGACAGATTCTTAGTTTGAGCCATTTTGGACAGAGGAATTTGTCCCAAATTCAAGCCTCTAGAAGTTAAATGCATAGTTCTGGTCTTGACACCTGAGCCCTTCAGCAGTCACTTAGGAAATCAATTTAATTCTAGCTTTACCATCTAGAATAGACAGAAGAGTCCTCTGTTCCTGTTTTCCTCCTCTGAATCTCCTTAATATTGCCAAAGAATCCTAGTGCACCTGGCTCACACTGTAGGTAACTCACTTTGTTTGTCTAGAAAGTGAATCTTTCCTGAATGGTGAGACTTACGTTTGGTGGGTGAGTTGTGAACTGCTGTAGTTTTCTTTCCTTCACTGATCACTGTTAAATAAACTCCCTGAGGACCAAAGCTGAGTGATGTTTAAGTAGCAGTATGCACACAGAGACCAGCATCTCAACGTATCAGTGCTAAAAATATATATAAAAAAACCCAAACCTGCAGCTTTTTAGGAAGAGTTGCAAACAGGCCCTCACCACAGAGTAATAGCAGTTAAACATCACTCATCACCTCTAAAAGGTAACAAAGCTGAAGTGGGAGAAACACCTAATTAGAATCAATGCAACACATTTGGGACAGCCTTTCTGGGGCTCTGATTATATCCATATGGACAGAAACTCAAGCCTGTGAAGTTGTCTTGAAAATTTTTTTCAACTTCTCCATGATCATCTGATCTCCAGCCCTGATCTTGTGATCTTAAATACTCCTGCTTCTGGTCAGAGATCCATTACCACTCTGAAACCCACCAAGAGAGGCTTAAGCCCTTGTTCTTCCCTCAGCCTCAAAACCCACCCAATTTTGCCGTTGGGGTAACAGTTACTGTTGGACATATCAGGCCAAAATTGGGAGAGCACTCACAAACCGTAGTATCACATAAGGCCCAGGGTGGACCTTAAAGCAGAACAAAGCTCATCTAGTGGGTTGGAGTACATAAAGGGACCAAGATGCACTTCCTTTCTTTCTCAGAGTACTTCCCATAGGACTTCTTAAGTCCTCCTGCATTCCTAACAATCTATGATTAACATTAAAGTATTTCTGGAACACTTAGTATTTACAGCTGCAGTTTTCTAGTATTTGAAAATAATTTAACTTTTTGTGCCCAAGCACTCCAAGGTCTTGACACAGACCAGGGAAACCAGACCAATGCCACAGAGAAACTGTGAAACACACTCCTGAAACAAAGACTGGAAGTTTTACAAATCACTGAGGAAACAAGACAGTATCACAAGATATCTTTAAACATGTTAACGTGTTTTACATCACATGAAGCTGGCCATGGAATGTAGGGTCTTCAGAAAGCCAATGGACAGGCACACGGTATCAGAAAAATTGTTTTGGCTGACTCAGTTCACTGAAAAGCTCCAAAGAAGGTACCACTCCTCATGTGACTCCCCACCCTCTTTGTTTAGTCTCATGGTATTTCCCAGCCTCTTGTCAGCCAGCACCTACAATACCTCCAGAGCAATGTGGTTTCTGCCACTTCATCACTCTCATTCATTCTCTCACTTAACAGCCAGTTGACACTACAAACCTTTAATCCTTTTGCCCAACTTCTAGAAGAAAATTGTAGATCAAAGTCTTCACACAGTCTGGAAATTACATCGTTAGTCCTTCCTCTAGTTTGGACCAAGATAGGATGGGATTAATCATTATCACCTTGCCAATACACACAGAAACTCCCTCAGCACTTCCAGTGGAGCTCTGCAATACGATGGAAAACTGTTCTTCAGCTCTTTACCGCCTGATTTGTTTATAAGTCCCTGTTTTCAGAGCTCAAATTAAAAAACATCTTTTCTTTTGAAGTAATTCCCTATAAACATGACATATGAACTGGTGAGCTCAGGAGTCACAGAATCCAGTATCTTATTCCTGACAGGAGCCTCAATCGCACTTCCAACCTTTGGTGATTCAGTCCCTATACAAGATATGGTGTCCCTGCATTTAGTACCCTAGCTGATTTTTCTTCCTAAACTTTTAAGGCTTGTAAAAGAAAAGAATTCAAAAGTACAAATGCATTGATTGCAAAATCTGCAAAATTCAGACTTAGGTTGTTATAATACAGCAGCAAGGGAAGTGGAAAAGCCATCCCATTACATTAAATAATACTGCATTATTAATAGTGACAAGTGCAGTTTTGCATCTGTGAAGCATTTCCTACATAAAGGCAGACATGACCTTATGCAAAACCAAACAGTTTTATTTGGCAGAAATATATGTATTTAAAAACATCAGAAGAGAACGGCATGGGGTAGCACATTAGCAGCACTGTATTTCAGATGTCAAAATCTCAACTGTCACAATGTTCATGCAGATTTGCCCAAAAATCAGCCAAGCACACAACATCTTCCTTGTCTTAGAGACATCACCAGAATGGAAGCACTATGTCGGATGGCCTGACAAGACTGAAGGCTTGGGACAAGGCAAGCACTACATGCGGCATGTTGACAAAGAATTGGCACTGCTATTCCCTTAGCTGTTTTACTAGTTCCTTTAAATTTTCACAAGAAATCACTCAACTGCCCATGAGACATCATTCTGACACCTCACTATTACACTGTGGAGAAAGGCAGAAGATAACACCAGATTATCTTTAATACCAGATTAAAAAAATACCATATTTAATACCTAACACGATCCACTCTTACAAATAATGCTTTGCATTTTCCTAAAACACTGCCAAGAGCAGTAAAATTTGCAATCTCACCTCTACTTTTCCCACCAGAATAATGGAGTCATCCTCTTATTTCCTTCTTCACTGTCAATTAAAATCTCACCAATTCTAACTCTGAAGAGCTATACTCTCCTAAACAAGCTCATGCTTTTCAGCAACAGGCTGCCAGGGTGAGTGTTACCTGACAGGGTTCAGAGTGATCAAGGTACAAAAGCCTTTTCTGAATTTTGAGAAAGATGTGCTACGTGGGAAGAAGGTGGCAGCATGTACAGTTGGCTGCTTATGCTGCCTATAGAGCTAGAATAGACAGAGATTTTTATCATACAATTACACTGAGGTAAGCTCACTATAGCAATGTATATAATTATATGTAATATAGAAATTATCACATTAAAAGGTATTCATATTGTTTATTCAGAGGGAAGAGTGGGGGAAATCGGATTCTGTTGCACTGCATTCCCCTGCAATGTCACCAGCATCATCTTAGAAGAGATTTTACAGATAAGACTAACAATTTGCAG
This sequence comes from Eurypyga helias, assembly GCF_000690775.1. Classification (NCBI taxonomy): domain Eukaryota; kingdom Metazoa; phylum Chordata; class Aves; order Eurypygiformes; family Eurypygidae; genus Eurypyga; species Eurypyga helias. The sequence goes on from NW_010250979.1 coordinate 7,636, forward strand.
AGTTCATAGTTGAACCACCATGGGCTCCAGCTCACTTCCTCCTCCTCCACTTAATGAGTCATAGAAGTTATTCTGTATCAGGTGATAGCCTTTAATTGCCAATCTCAGTACGGGAGAGAGCTGTGTCACCACACAGGTAAAGATATATTTAGTTACCACTAAATAAAGTCTGCACTTCTGCCAGTGCAAATAGGCACATGACTTCTCAAAGCAAAGTATGGGGATATCCTAACAAAGAAAACAGGCATTTGAAGTTTAGAATTAAAGAGAGGCTTTCAGAGTGCAAAGAAAGCATTTTAAGGGACAGCTGATCTTAACCTCTGCAAGTTTCAGGTATTCATTCACTCGTGCATTCAAATTTTAATTCAGTATAGGAACTCCTCCACATTTTGAGATGAACCACCCATTAGTTAATTCAACCATACAGCTATAATTATAACATGTTTAAGGATTTCTGCAGCTAGCTGAAGCAAGAGCAGTTCTAGCAGGATTTTCCTGCTTTAATTATCTTGGCTTCTTATCTGAGAAAAAACACTCTTATCTTAGCTTGCTAAGCAGATGACTACACAGAACGCTAACTGCCCACTAGCTAACACAACAGTGTTTTTTAAGACTAATATAAAGAAGATTTGAGTATGATATAGGCTGAAAATGTACAGTGAGTTTTCAGCATCAGTCCAAGGGCTATCAAGTGACACAGCATCTCCTGTCAAATCTACCAGTGGATACTAGTCATGTTTCAGCTTACCATTCTTTTAAAGTAGTATTACATGTTATTTTTAAAAATTAAAATCATAACACATTGCAGATCTAATGTCTACTGAGTGAAATTCCCTAATCAGTCCAGGTTTTTCAAAGAGCACAGAATTCAATATGCACAAGCCTTTTACAAAGATGCTAGAGTGCTGTGTCCTGCACAGACTCATCATTGTACATGCCCAGATAAAACATTCTGACACAGTGCAAACCAACTGCCATCACATAAGCAGCAATGTTCTAAATAAGGGTAATCCACATCTAGCAAACAAGCAGATGGTATCAGCAGACTCAAACAATGAAAAGTCCCAGATAGAAGAGACAAGTCATTGCTAAAATAGCACACTGAAGGCCAGTTCAGAAATCCATTCCTACAGAACCCTCCAACACAACTTTTAAAAAGAATTTCCGGTGCTGGCATTTGTGGCCACACAACATTCTTCGTGATCTGCTAGGAGTACTAGGTTTCACAGTGAAGATCTAGACACCTGTGAGGCATGAAAATCCTTTGCATACTCCTCCTGTGGGCACTGCCATTACATTAAAAATCTGGGTGCATGCACTGAAATGAAGTCAATCTGACTTGCAATGAGTGTCGTCTCTTGGGTTATGCCTCTCAGATTCACTTAATTCACACAGATTCAGAGTGGTATTGGTTGGAAGGGGCATCTAGAGAGCATCTAGTCCAACCCCTCTGCCAGAGTGGATCACAGGAACAAGTGCAGGCAGCTTTGGAAAGTCTCCAGGGAAGGAGACTCCACCAGCTCTCTGGGCAGCCTGTTCCAGGGCTCTGTCACCCTCACAGTGAAGGGTTTTCTCACGTTCACACTGAACCTTCTGTTTCCCAGTTGATGGCCACTGTCGCTTGTCCTGTCACTGGACACCACTGAGAAGAGCCTGGCCCCATCCTCCTGACACCCCCCCTTTAGATACTGATAAGATACCCCCTCATCCAGTAAGTAGGAAAATAAGTTAGTCAATAGGACTTGAAGTTCTCTACAGTTATGTCTGCCATGGAGCATAAAAACACAAGCAAATGAGAAACTCCCTGAAAAGTCATACATGTTCAGCTATGCTGAATAGCAGGAAGTACAGCATCTGCATATTCTGCATAACACCATGGCTGACAAGGACAGGCTGAGGCACTCACCTAGGGTATAAAGCCTGAAGATGGTTCTCATCTGGTAAAACTGGTAAGTTCCATCTCCAATAAATTAGATTATTTCAAATTCAGACTGACACAACCCAACAGCTACAAGAACACAATAGTAACTCAGGACAACAGGTTTTCCACCTAAGCAAATTGCTGGTCAGACCTTGCAGAGCAGGCTATTGTTAGACCTGCAATCAACAGCAGCAGCCTGTTAATCTAAACTAAAGGCAATACCCCCATCCAGTAGAATAAGCACAGCCAGGTCACAGTTAAAACTGAGGTAAGGGAAAGATTCCCACTTTATGAGTTGATGGCAAATATTGCAGCATCACCTGAGTACTGTAGGTTTCCTTACAGAAGGAAGTTAAAGCATTTTTTATACTACAGTTAAGACTTGCTAAGCAGGTATGCACATCAACACACACAGGCTTCAAGGCTTGGACTGAATCATGCGCCGCTATTAAGTCAGAAGGCATATAAATAGGATTGAAATAGGAGAGGGGAGGAATTCTGCAGCTCAAATCTAGTCTTAGAGTCAGACTTTAGTATCTTACAATCACATTCAGTATTTAGTCATCATAACATATTTGCCCATTCCACCTTTGCTACTTCTGTTGGAGATTCCTCAGTCACCCAGCTCCAGACAGTTAGAAATAGTCAGATTATGGGGTTTGGGGGATCACGGCCCTGTGTCCCTAAGCCCCCACTCGGACGATGTAGGCGGCTTCAGACGCAGGCCATCCACATCTGAAGATAACCTGATTAGCCAAATCCTGTTACATCAGCTTACATGAAAGGCAGAAGGATGGTAATTTGCATATCTGAACCCATGGACTAATGGCTCCTGAAAAATATTTAGTTTAAGGGAGAACTGGTGTTTAACCCTGGCCAGCTAACTCAGATGTTGCTCCAGACATCTCAGGGCAAAAGGCTGGCTCCACATAGAGCTAGCAGTCAGGGACTGCAGTTCTTTTTGTGGGAGAACACAGAACAAAGGGCAACCACCACAGGTTCTGAGAGAAGCAGCAGGTTCCTCCTGATATGGCACACCCTGTCTGGATATCTCTTCCCCTTCCAGGTTACAGCATCTAAGTTACTGGCCCATGCTAATTATAGGAGAAAGCTAATTCAAATTGCCTTTGGTTTTAGAGGTGTTGCATCTCTTCTTAAGGGCACTACAAAGTTAGTTCCTGTAGTCTCTTATGACATCAGCTTTGGAGCCTTGAGAAATGTAGCTAACCAATCTTCCAGCAAAAGCTCAAGCACATTCTAGTGTTGTATTCTGGGTGAAAATATTAGCTTGTCAAATAGCAAAGCCTTAAGGACAAAAACTCATCTAACAACAGCATGATTTTATTCAGCTACCTTTCTCAGAAAGAAATTTCATCTCCTGGACTACTAACTACTTGCATATAGTTAATGAATGTACATAGTGTTTGGACACTACCAAGCGTTTTGATTAAAGAAGTTTATTGCAATTATTTAACAGGATTTACACTGCTACTTCAGAGGCAGTAAAATGGCACAGACTTGGAATTCACTTTTGTTGTATTCAGTACTCTTCACCTTCATCTTCTCCATCCATTGAGTCTGTGCCCACTTCTTCATAATCTTTCTCAAGTGCAGCCAAATCTTCCCGAGCCTCCGAGAACTCCCCCTCCTCCATCCCTTCTCCAACATACCAGTGAACAAAGGCACGTTTGGCATACATCAGATCAAACTTGTGGTCTAGACGAGCCCATGCCTCAGCAATGGCTGTAGTGTTGCTCAGCATGCACACTGCCCGTTGGACTTTGGCTAGATCACCACCAGGAACCACTGTTGGGGGTTGGTAGTTGATGCCAACCTACATGAAAAGCAAGAAAGACCATGAGTTTCTTTGTAGCATTTGACAGTGACTATAATCAAACAACTTAGTAGTTGAAAAAGTTTCACTCCTGAGAAAACACCTCTGTATAAGAAACTGTTTCCATTTCTCCAAATGCAGATCAGGTACCTCCAGAAGATATTAAAGAGAAAATTAAACCGTCATGGGCTTATGAAGCATAAGAAAAGGCTGTTCAAAAAACCATGATGTAACTGAGACTTACCTTAAAACCAGTAGGGCACCAGTCCACAAACTGGATCGTGCGCTTGGTTTTGATAGCAGCAATAGCAGCGTTGACATCCTTGGGGACAACGTCTCCACGATAGAGCATGCAACAGGCCATGTACTTGCCATGGCGAGGGTCACACTTCACCATCTGATTGGACGGCTCAAAGCAAGCATTGGTTATCTCTGACACAGAGAGCTGCTCATGATAGGCTTTCTCTGCCGAAATAATCGGGGAATACGTTACCAATGGGAAGTGGATACGAGGGTAAGGCACCAAGTTAGTCTGAAATTCAGTAAGATCCACATTTAAGGCACCATCGAATCGGAGGGAAGCAGTAATGGAAGAGACTATCTGACCAATGAGGCGATTGAGATTGGTGTAGGTTGGGCGTTCAATGTCCAGATTCCTACGGCAAATGTCATAGATGGCCTCATTGTCAACCATAAAGGCACAATCGGAATGCTCCAGAGTGGTGTGCGTAGTCAGGATGGAGTTGTACGGCTCAACAACAGCTGTTGAGACCTGTGGTGCAGGGTAGATGGCAAATTCCAATTTTGATTTTTTCCCATAGTCAACTGACAGGCGCTCCATCAGCAGAGAAGTAAAACCTGAGCCAGTGCCTCCCCCAAAGCTGTGGAAAATCAGGAAACCCTGCAAGCCAGTGCATTGATCAGACTGAAAGAGAAAATACATGTGTTAAAGCAACTGTCTAGACATCAGGAATCTCAAAAACAAGCTCAAGACTGACAATGCTGACACATACCAACTGGTCAAGCTTCCAGAAATCATACTGAATTTGATTCATCCACTGATAATCAAGGATCTGCCACATAAGATATCCAGCAATACAGTGGTTTTCAAGTCCTCTATACATGGGAGGGTGTTTTCCCCACCTCAAATTACTACCTCAAAGCTTCCCCTACCCAGAGTTCTCAGGCCAAGGCCATTAACAATGACCAAGCAAAGCAAATAACTACAGACCATTAATCCCTTCTACTGATTTGACATTCTCTACCTGTGCAAAAAAGAGCAACTCCCTGCCCCAGAACTACTGCCGTAATGCTCTAAGAGTTGCCTGTAACCCAGTTCAGTGAAGTGAGCTGCCAGAACATGTTACAGTGCTACTCCAGTTTGCTCAGATGAAGAAGTTAGGCTGCCTTGTCCTCATAAGGAAGGGCACCATGATTCTTAGCTTGATTCCCAGGACTGACAGGGACTTCCACTAGCTTGTGAAAAGAAATTAGAACTGTATTTTTCAGGTGTAAGTACAGCCTGCTGCAAACTTTGCTTTAATTAAAGTCAGTGGCAGCCAGGTGTTGAGAATAACACCAGTTTTGATCTGCAGAAGGCAGATGTTTCAGTAAGGCTCACTTAGCATTCCATATTGGAGCACTCGAGGTGTACTCTGGATTTTTGTGCAATGAGAATTCCTTACTTTTGACACAGATCTGGTGAAGTAAAGGAACTCTAACCTTCTAAGCTGACATTTTCATACATTTGCCACATGATCAGAGTACTGGGGAGCCTGAAGCATCCCAACTTACCAATATTTATTCCTTTTTCTGTCATTACCATAAAATTAATTCAGAAATTACAACTGCAGGAAATGCAAACAGAAGTCTAAGCCACAGAAGTTAACACTACTATTTAAACTTCCTTGCAAGATCCCTAGCCAGATCAATCTTGTTCCACTAGGAACTATGCAAATCCAAATTCTTAGTCCTGGCTTTCTGAAGCTGAACATGAAACCATAAAGTTTTGGGCACATCTTCAGCATTTTAAGCCACTTGAAAGTCATATCTGACAGGAATAATTCAACCATTCTCAGCTGGCTAAAATAATCAAAACATATGCAGAGTAAGCCCACAGATTCTCCTACTATGGAATAAGTTAAAGCACAATTTATAGCCTATATTTTTTTGAGAACCTAGTTTCCAAATTGTGTAAAACAGGATAAAGATGCTTAAGATCCTTCAGTGAAAGTCTTACCAGTTTCCTGATACGCTCTAGAACTAGATCAATTATCTCTTTCCCAACTGTGTAATGACCTCGAGCATAGTTATTTGCAGCATCTTCTTTACCAGATATCAGTTGTTCAGGATGGAAGAGTTGCCTGTATGTCCCATTCCTAACTTCATCTGGGGAGACAAGATAAATATTACAAGTTAGTTTTCTACACAGACCAGGTTTTTCCAAATTATGAGGGTGTCCAGAATAAGGTACCCAAACCCTTACAGCTAAAAAGTAGCTTTATTTCTACTTATCAGTAGGTGACAAGACTTAGTACAGTTTATGTGCTGAATACCTAAGAAAAATGAAATTACTGCTTAAGAAACTGTCCCATTTTACACATCACTTTATTTTTGACCTGCCAGAGCAATTTAAAAGCAGAGTGTGGCCGCAGAATCATTCTTCCACAGTTGAAGAAAACTTAAGGCCAACTTTTCAGATCAGCATCTGAGATACTGCTTTTCTCCCTTATTTTCCAAGCCCTCCAGGACATTTCCTTATTGCCTCTGCAGATGCAGGCAGTCAGCCTACACCCCTTCATTGCACTTTCTACCAAGGGTAAAGAATAGTGTTCAAAAGGAACTCTTGTAGAGTTATTCAGTTATTCAAATACTGAGCTGTAATTATGCTCCAACCTGAGTGGCTGTGTTAAAGAAACTGCAAAAACACAGCATCCCCATCAGCTACAAATCTGGAGATGATTTAACTAGTTAGCAGAAATGCACACGAGGCTAAAGCTCTGTCCTACCACAAAGGTAGGACATCATAGCTGTCTCTGATTTAGCTCGAGCCATTCTTGAGTTGTAGGCTAATGCAGTACTACATCCTTTTAATTAAGTCAGGTGGAAAGCAAAGAGCTTTATTAACCACAGATCAAGTTGTCTGTTTGCATATATCCTTTTTAATCTGAAAAAGAGTGAGCAAAGCAGAGTAGAATTAAAGACTTAAAAATACAGTTACTATTTGAATCAATTTAGACTGACCAGCTACCACTGCAGTTCACAATCCAATAAAAGATTTCCGAGCTGCACCAAATTAAAAACAAGCTGGAAAGTCTACCTTCAAAACACCTATGTTTCCAAGGCTTTCTACATTACCACTCCAAGTTAAAGTAAAAATATAGAACCTAAAGAAAAATATGCTAGTAGGGGCAACATGAAGTCCTGGGGAGGTATAACATGAAGAGTTAAGAGGTCAGTCATGGGACCGTAAGTGTGATGGAATACAGAACTTACAGTTTAGGGGACAGTTAAACCAAGCTTTCCCCAGACACGCTTCATGTTCTCAAGTCTACCTGGGGTAGATTTTTAAAGACTTGTGTTGAGTTAAAGACTCTCTTGTTGGAGACCTTATTGCAGCCTTCCAGTACCTGAAGGGGACCTACAAGGAAGCTGGGAGGGGACTTTTTTGCAAGGGCCTGTAGTGACAGGACAAGGGGGAACAGGTTTAAATTGAAAGTGGGGAGGTTTAGATTAGATATCAGGAAGAAATTCTTCATGGAGAGGGTGGTGAGGCACTGGAACAGGTTGCCCAGAGAAGCTGTGGATGCCCCATCCCTGGAAGTGTCTAAGGCCAGGCTGGATGAGGCTTGGAGCAACCTGGTCTAGTGGAAGGTGTCCCTGCCCATGGCAGGGGGGTTGGAACTAGATGGTCTTTAAGGTCCTTTCCAACCCAAACCATTCTATGATTCTATGAATTCCCAGACATGTTACTGCCCTATTTCTTGGTGGAAAGTTTGGTGATATTTTACCATATCCACAGACCTGGATGTACAACAGTTCTGCTGCTTTCACTAAGACCAGCACTGACCTGGAATCCCCAGAAATCTCTGGTGGACACACATAGCAGCTAGAGAGCTGCTGCACACACAGTAGATACTTTCTTCTTAAACACACTGCAGAAGAACATGCTGCATGAAGAGGGAATCTCACGCTAGCCCTGCCCAAGAAGCTGGATCAGTAATTTTCACATAAGCAGGGCAGGAATAAAGAAAGGCTAGCCCCTAGAATGGCATAAGATGTAACCTTTCAGACAAACCCTTAACTTCTTTAGAATTACCAAGTATTTAATAAGACAGCCTTTTGCCTATCTCCCCATACCACACCTGCATCATTAACAAGTGCTGGCACACTACCTGTTACCATTTGTCCCAAGACTCACCAGCTATCCATCCCCAGAGGCAAGGTGAGCACTGTGCCACCTGCTCTCCCTCATCTCCTTTCTCAGCCTTCTGTGATTGCTGAGAGCCACCATCTGGCCAGCAGCAGAGGAAGCAACAGCCATGGGGCTCAAGAAATCAGAAAGCCAGACCTGCAACAGCTCCTGGGGATATTAGCATATGGCCAAGGGTGCTTTGGCTCATTTCGAAGTTACCAGTCCAGCACTCTCACCCTTAACCTGCCCAACCGCCTTCTGCTCTCCTGAAGTTCATTCTACTCTATTAGCCACAGAAAGTGGTTTGGGGTGTTACAATGGAAGTGAGTTACATGAGACCCGTGGTTTGGGTATGCAGGAGTAGGCTAAGTCTACTCACTCATCTCCCCTGCCCAACTGCCTGTACCACAGAAAGATAAACACAGCAACTGCACAAGCACAGGCAACAGATGACCTCTTCTACAAGAGCCCCAAATCACTAAAGGCAAGACAGACAAAACCAGCTCCAGCAGAATTACTTCAGGCACCCACATTGGTAAGAGCAACAAGAAGATTCATGACACAAGGAACAAGGGTCTTGTGCAACTGGAGACCTCACACAGAGCTGGCAGCATAGCTAATGCCACAGAATGTGGGACTGGTCAGCAGCTGATGCACAGGATCACATCTGAATGCTAAGAGACAGTGTTGTCAGGGCTTGTGATAAGCTCTGTGATTATTTTCAGGATAAAAGTGGATTGTTATTCAAATATAAGGCTGCAGGATGATGCATTGTGTGTTTGGAAGTCACGGAATTTAGGCTAGCAAGTGAGACTCATTTCTGCAAGCACAGTTCAAGCTTACAGAGTGAAGACTGGAATGATTCCCGTGCTTTCCCAAAACTATGTTCAGAAAGAAATCTGCTTAATGATACATATCACATCTTTTGAAAGGTCCCTACTAACTGCTGCACACATCATGCCATATTGTTCCAAGAGGTTATAACTAGTTCCTTGCATGGCAGAATCATGAGGCACATTCAGAAGACCCACTTAATTCCACAGGCTGGCTGAGGGTAATTAAATTCTTTAGTGCACATTTGCCAGTATCAATGAACATAAAGCCAAGTATTTTCCATCACTAGGAAGATCATAAGCAAGCTTTACATACTAAAAATTTAAAGCCACAAAGCATTTTACAGGACTAGAGAAATGGATCCCTTGGTCAAAGTGTAAGTTAAAACAGATCCTGCAGGCTGTTCTGCAGTGCCTTGCACAGGTCTGTTTACCTATTACTGCTGGTTCAAGGTCCACGAACACAGCACGAGGGACGTGTTTTCCTGCACCAGTCTCACTGAAGAATGTGTTAAAGGAATCGTCGCCTCCACTGGCGGTTTTATCACTTGGCATGGTACCATTGGGCTGGATGCCATGCTCCAGGCAGTAGAGCTCCCAGCATGCATTGCCAATCTGCACACCAGCTTGACCAACATGGACTGAGATGCACTCACGCTGTGTGGAGAAAAAAAATGAATCACTCAGCAGAAACAGCAGTTTGCTTGTTAAGAAAACATTCAGTACACAGAGCTTGAACTCCCATACTGCTAAGCCATTAAAACATTGGCCTTGTTGTCTTAGTGTTAGGGGCATTTGGCACACAACAACACCACACAAAAGCCTCTTTCAGTCATCATCCACCTCCACCTAGAAAGACCCTTTTGGTCATTGTGTGGTGGGGTGTTTTTTTCTTCTTTTCTTTTTTTTTTTTTACAAACTCATTCCTCATTGTTCCTTGTTGCAACCAGACAGGAAGAGTTTGACCAACTCTTCCAAAAACCTTCAGCAAACTCCTCTTCATAACACACACCAAGTACGTAGAAAAACTGATGACTAGAACTGTCAGCAGCCTAAGCATCCAGAAACACTCCAGCCCCAGAACTCGTCCCACAAGCCACATAAACACAGCCACTGGAGGGAGCAGAGCCTTCTGCAAGATCCAGGGCCATTTTGGTTTAACATTCATAAAATCAGAAATAATATTCTCCTGATCACTTCAGGGAACTTTGCCATTCTGGAAGAAAGTCTTTGCTTAACAAACCCCTAATACCACTTCATAAATATAGAACATCAGGCTTCACATCAAATTGCTGTATTCAAAGTGCTAAACTCCTTAACACTAGACAAAACTACCTCATTTAAGCTATCTAAAAAATAGTTCATCTCAGCAAAAGGATCTGCTCATACCAAGTTATGGATTCCCAGGCTGCCTTTAATGTCCAGAGCATAATCCCAGCTTCCTTAATATTTCAGCATAGGGATTTGAATATTAAAAGCCAAACCATAATTGAGCCTTCTCTGAACTCCTGGTCCATCTATGGCTTTTTGCATTTAACATGTAGTTTTGAGTGCTAGAGTTAAACACATTCTAGAAGAGCCTGCATATAGGACAGTTATTCAAAACTGTCACATTTAACTATGTCCAGACCCTAAAGTAGGATGACTACTAATTTGCCCCCTGAAATCCCATCATAAGCAGGGCCTGGAAAATACCTAATCTACATCAACAGTCAATGCAGAAAAACAGGAGCACAGTTCTTTTGATTTCCTCAGGAACCTCAAGAAATTAAAATCTGTATTCACCAAAAAAAAAAACAACCCACATCACCTGTTCTCAACCACAGCACTGCACAGCTGAGAACCACTGTTTTTCAGCCCCATCCATCTAAGCTGCATATTTAGACATCCAGCTTCCAGAAAAGCAATCCACATCCTCTGCAACCAGCCTTATTCCAAGCTGCAACACTGCTACACTCCCAGGCCATTACCCCATTGCTCTCCAGGCCAAAGCACCTGGCTTGGAAAGGCACTGCAACCGTAGAGGACAGGCAATGTACACACTGTAAGAAGGGCAACAGGAAAAGCAGCTTCAGCATGCAGCCCAACAATGCTGCACTGTCAGAGAGAAGCCAGGGCCAACAATGACTCAAGCCACATCCTCTCAGGAAAGCAGGATAACAGCCTGCAACTCTTCTACAGTGAGAAGAGACAGTAGAAATATACTTCAGCCCAGATCCTCCCCTGTACTCGGGTCCTACCAGTGATCAGAGCTCTGTTAGCAAAGCTCCTAAGCAGCCAGGGAAGGTCATTGAAAGGAATTGTGTAGGGACTAACATCCCAAGCAGGTGAATGCATAGATGATGTCAGATGAGAGCTTTCCAGCTTCAAGCAGACCAACACCACTACTTCAACTACACAAAGCAA
>NW_010250980.1:0-21276 GCF_000690775.1 Eurypyga helias
CCCCTCCCCACGCGGGCCCTTCTCGGGGAGGGACGCCGCGGCACCCACCTTGGTGATCTCCTCGGCAGCCTTCTCGAAGTCCTGCACCGTCCTACAGTAAAATCCTATCGTGCAGCTCGGATCCATTTTTTTGAAGGACATCTTTTTGGGAGAAGGACAGTGGAATGACTGCAAGTTTCAGGATTAAAAAAAATGAAATACAGGGTTAAGGTCGAGGAGGCACAGACCAACGCATTTACCCGCCGCCAGCTTTAACGCACAACCCCCTGGATCAGCTGGCTGCAAACCCTGCACACACTTCTTAACCCATTTCCTCCACCCCCAACAACATCCGAGTCATTCCACCCTTCTCCCACGTATGAAACCTCCCGCTGTTTACGCCGTGTTCACCAAACTTGCACACACCACCACCTCGGTTTGAAACCTGCCAGAGGTCTGCCGCTCCCAGCGGCACTTTATGAATATTCCCAAGGCAGAGGAGGTGAATGCTCTTCTGCAAATTGAATTGGTAACAGCTTTTGCACGATCCCACAATTACTGCTTTACTACCACCGCCCATTGCCCCTTTCCCTCCCCCAGCCGCTATAAAAGAGACATAATGGAATAAACCAACCTCATGCATTTTCCTTTAGTAAATGAAATTGGTTAAAAACCCCACAAAACCACAACAGCAAAACCATATTACGATAATCCACAAGTCAGGAAAAACCCAAACAACATGCCCTGCTTCATCAGTGTGTTTTTCCCTCATGAAACCTCTGTTCCTGACAGATGTTGCTCTGACGGCGCTGTGAACCGACACCATCCGCAGCCATGCTGTAGGAAAAACAAACACACAGAACCCTTCCCCGCACTCCTCATTCACAGTTTACAAGAGAAAGGATAAGCATATGCCATCTACCCCGGTTACGTGTTTGTTTATCACAGGAACTGTGGTTTTGGTGAAGCTCATTGTCTGGTAACTGAAATTATTTGGTCGGCACTGTCCCTGGAAGGCAGTCCTCTTTATTCTGCTGCTGACACGCAGGACTCCCCGGTCACCCTGCCACGGTTAAATCCCGCTACAGCTGCTCAGTAACGAGCGCTGGCGCACGCCTGCGCCATGCCGTGAAGAGAGCCACACCGTACAAACGCCCAGATTTTGGTGTCGAACTTCCCCCAGTGATCTGTGCTCTCCGGCGACGAGCCTGCGCGTCTCCTCTCGCGTTCGCACGTGAGCCACGCGCAGCCCTTCCGGCACAGTGCCCGTCAGCACAGGACCAGGCCGGCATCTCGCAACGGGAACGCCAGGACGGAGCAAGGCGGCAGGTTTCCTACCGACCCCACCACGTTTCCTCAGCGGGGCGTAACCAGCCACAGCTACGACCCAGCCCGCCTACAGCAACCCCGGCAGCTAACGTCAGGCAGGCTGCCTGCTAGGAACCCCTTTATCTCTTAGGGGTTTTTCCCCAGTCAGAAAAGTCAATCCACCGAGACCTAATTCAGTCACCTGCTCCGAGTGCCTCTGCCAGTGGAACTCTTCCACATACTGAGCTACACTGTCCTTTACTCGTGAACACAAACCTGAGAGGTATCCCTGTTAAACCGCTGCTAAAAAATACGAGCAAAGGTGAGAAGTACTGTTTGTTTCTACCGGGTTGGCTTCAGTCACTGGCTTTTCTCCTGATTCTGTTCAAGTTTTATATGCAGAAATTACATTTTGCATATTCATTCCCGACTCATCAAACAGTTAAATCGAACCCTGCCTTACGGGCCGCGCTGCAGCCACAAGACAGGCACTACAGCTGTGCTGCAGTGTCCGTGCTGTACAATCACTGCACAAAGAGAAGTGGGTAGGCTGGCTTTCTTCTTCCCACTCCTCCAAACAAATGGATGCTGGAAGCCAATACAGAGTGGATTGATTTCCAACTTATTCTGGACAATTTGTCAATTTTGAAAATACTCCCTACAGATAAATCTAACAAGCAACTATCCACACTAAGAAAGCAATTTCTGTTTACTTTTGACACTTCTGGACAAAGACGTAACACTATTAAATGCACTAAGCATTAAATTGCAATACATTTCCCGTCTGCAGGAAAGCATTAGGATGCGATCAAGCCCAGCTGGCAGCTCACGTACCTTCAAAATACATTTTAAAACCTTATGATTATTTGGAAATTCCTATTAATGCCAGACTGCAGCACAGTCTGGAGGGTTAGTCCCAGGAACAGACCAGTTTTTGTAGCTTGGCCTCTGAGCTACAGGGTGACCTTAAGGAAGTCACTTCAGTTCTGCTTCTCTGCGCTCTTCCCATCTTTTGTCTGGCTTACCCAATTCACCCATAAACTCTCCAGAGAAGGCACTGTATTTTACTACAGTAATTAGCATAAAGCGACAGGGATCTTGGTTACCATCTCTGGCTGCTGCCACAACACAAATGGGCAGAGCCAGGACCCACCAACTCTTCTTCCAAATATCTCAACAGGGTAAATGTAAAGGCATCTCTAAAAATACTGAAAGTTTCTGTCCAGCATATTTTCTGATACATTTTGCTGCTACGTTCCTTTTTTTAATTCAGCACCTTCTCATCTTCTACACAATCTTATACTTCTAGATTATGTGTCATGCTAACTCAAGCATCTTGCTAAGCATAAATACTGAAAAATACATAGTGTTTGCTTTACATCAGCCCTAGGATTTGACGTTAGCCCTGTGTAAATCCTTTAACAGATACAGAAGTCCTTTTTGTAAACACTAGTTGATGGTGTTTTGATTAGGGCATCGTGATAAACTTCAACGTACATTAACAGATTTTCTTTTCACGATGGCAACAACAGGAACATTGCGGTCATTCCACTGTTGTCAGCTGCTGTACAAAACAGAAGCCATGAAGATACCTGGCTTCATCACACACCATCTGACTTAGGTTCCACATCAGTTTAAGATCACCTACTCAGTTCCTCAGGTGTGAGTTTGAGTTGCCCACTTTCACTGTTTACAGCACTTTGCCAATATTAGCCACATTAATATTAGCCAGTATTTCTGGGGTGATGGGGACACATACATATTCCTCCTCCTCATTTAATGCAGTACGTTGTTTCTGAGGCTGTGTGTCCACGTTTAGGAGTACTTAACTGCAGAGAACACAGTAGCATGAGGAGCCACTACTAACCCCCAACTCTGTTCTAGAGCGGCGGACGCTGCCCTAAGCAGTGGATGCACCCAGAGTGTTTCTACTGCGCGGGATGAAGAGTTGCGCCCAGGGGGCTGGAAGTTGATGTGGAGGTTGGACACAAGATCAAGGAGAGTTGTTTGGATAGCACAGAGTACTGCTGCGGTGAGTACCACGGCTACTGGACACTTCTGAAACTGTTTTCACATGGTACCTGTAAACGGAGTTCTTTCATAACCTCCTTTAGAATCACAGAATCATAGAATGGTTTGTGTTGAAGAGCCCTTAAAGACCACCCAGTTCCAACCCCCCTGCCATGGGCAGGGACACCTTCCACTAGACCAGGTTGCTCCAAGCCTCATCCCGCCTGGCCTTGAACACTTCCAGGGATGGGGCATCCACAGCTTCTCTGGGCAACCTGTCCCAGTGCCTCCCCACCCTCTCCGGGAAGAACTTCTTCCCGATACCTAATCTAAACCTCCCCGCTTTCAATTTGTACCCGTTACCCCTTGTCCTGTCACTACAGGCTCTTGTAAAAAGTCCTCTCCCAGCACCCTTGTAGCCCCCTTCAGGTACTGGAAGCTTCGTCTGTTTTCAGCGCAGGTTATTTCGCAAGTGCCAGTGAAAAGGAAAGACACTGCTGTAAAAAAGCCAAGCAGGATTTTTAAGACCTTGGCATAGCCTGAAAAGATGCACTCGCTAGACGAGCCCAGAAAGTCACGGCCTAGAAAGGGGTCGGGGGGAAAGAAAGACCAAGAGCAGCAGCTACGCTTTCAGACCTGTAGGTTTCCTGGAGACTACTGCTCCATCGAAATAGCTTGATTCAAAATTACAGTAACACTCGTTAAAAGAAACGGTTCGGAAGTCAAACTGAGTAAAATTCACCTAGTCAACCACAGGCCTCCCTGATAACCCTCAAAAAATTCCACTTGTACGGAGCTGGAAGAGCGACCTGCAGAGCTGTCAGGAGCAAAAGGCACATTTCAGAGGATAACCACCTATTCCAGTACGGAAACATTATGAATTCCTGGATGAAGCAGCAGTAGGTGAACCTACAGGAACTCTGGTGCCAAACTGCCCGCGGGCTCCTACCCTTGAATACTACAGTAGTTCTCCCCACGATGGTGCTCGCAACTTGAAATTAAAATAAAATAAAAATGACCCAAAAGACAAGCTAACAAAATCAAATCCAGACAATTCAGGTTTAAGATGTCCAAGTACTGCCTGTGTTCTTTCATGGAAAATTACTTAAATGAAGTGATCATCTATTTCTGAGGTTTTCTGATCATTAAAGATAAACAGACAAAGATTAATGAAGTAAAAATTAAAACCCCATACTGAGGTTTTAACCTCTGGTCATTTTTGTTGATTATAGGCCTATAAAAAAGGGCAGAACTTTGATAAATAACACGTAACTGTAAAACCATAAAGATGCAGCTAGCCAGAACATCTCTAAATAATTAGTGTTTGATTCATATGGGAAGAAAACAGTGCCAGGTCTATATCCATACTACCTCAAGAGGGAAATCCTTTATGCTGACATCTACAAAAGATTGGCAGTAATGAGGATCCATGTAAATCAAACTGTCATCTACAAGGACAAAACAGAAGACAAGTAATTCAAAAAACACCTTATTATTACACTGCTTACAATCCAATTTCTATGCAGAACAGCTGAAAAAAAAAAAAAAAGCCAGCAAGTAACTGCTTGCCAGGCTGATATTCATTGACTGAAGCATAGGTTTTTGCAGGACAGATTAACTTTTGCATAATCAAATATGCTTGTATAAGCAGAATTTTTATAAAGTGATGAGACTGTCATTTAATTTTTGGTGATAAAATTACTTTTACAAACACACAATTATATTCTGGAGTTTGCATATGAAAAATGTATTGTGCTGCTTCATCCTGACAGGAGGAATATATTGCTTGTCATTTAAGCATCAACTAACACCACTTAAACTAGGAGAAAGTAAATACGTAAATAAGAACTGCCAGGTAGTAACAGCAAACGCTCTGAAGTTTGGTGAAACAGATAAGTTATGCCTTGTTTATGCAACAACGGAAATTAAATGTACATTTTACAGAATCCAATTACTCTGTGGGGTAAATGACAAACGACTGGACTTTGGTAGATATGATGAATTAATAAGGTACTCATTTTGCTATTTTAATCATGCTATTTCCCACTGGTTCGATATTAACTTCCTAACTCTTAAAGAAAAATATTGAAGAGCCATAACATATTAAAACACTAACCTTGAAATCCAGTGAAGTAATAGGACTGCTTGGGTTTGCCACCAATAATACCCACACAGTACTCAAGGCTTAAAATTCCCTACAAGAAGAACAATCAATAATTAGGACAGCGTTAAACAGAAATATTAAACAGAATTAAAATCTTCACTCTTTCTTTACTGTTTTCAGGCAAATAGCTTTGTTCCTTTATTTTATTAAAGAGGGACTTCATGGCTTTCTGGGGCTTGACTCAATTTTCAGCAGCTTACGACTGACCAAAGGGAAAAGATAGGAGCAGATATTCCAGAGAAAGTCCTCCCTCACCAAGGGATGTCCGTACATGGAGAGACCTGGCAGTATCGTTGTCGGGGAGGAGACGAAAGGGCATGCCGTACAGGTTGAGCGCAGGTTGCTTAGTCAAGAGGTCTCAAAGTATTCAGCTTTACTGAGCTCATGTACATTGAGATCCTGCGGCCCTGGGGGCTCTCCTCTTCCTGCATTCCGGTGCAGAAGCCTGGCTAGAGGATGAACTTGCACATCACAGGGAGAAATGCCAGTGCTTATCACTACAGCGTAAAAAGTTGATTTACGGCTATACCCTCCAGTGCTGGGGAGGGCGATTTCCCTGAACACGGGCACTTTTGCCAAGGTAAGAACGCAGCAGCAGTTTGACTGACTGACACCCCTCTGTCGCCCTTGAGCTCTGGCCGCAGTCACAGTGGACACCAAAGAAATCACCCTTGATTCCGCCGGGAGAAGTATCTAGCAGAGGAATGAAGAAGGCACGGCGGACTTCCCTCCCTCTCCCTTTGACGTATTTCTACTCTTCTCACGTGCGCGAGGTTCTGTTCCTGACCAGGGCTCGCTGGGATTTGTGTGACTATTCAGGCTTGGCTCAACGCAGTTCTCCATGAGTTATCCCACCAGCTCCGGTGGGAGCTGAATTTTGCCAGCACTTTGGAAAGCTGAGCCCAACGTTTCCAATGCAACAGAAGCCCAAGGCCATTAAATACTCTGAAAACTGAACAGCCGTTAAATGTCCCTAAATCAGCAGCTTTCTTGGGGCACTAGACAAACGTTGGGTCCAGGACCTTGGCCCAAATGGGACAGCAATCCAGAAGACTGGCAGTTGAGCTGAAGTGAAAGCTCCATGATCTCTACATCCTATCCCCTAAGAGATGTGGTATAACCACTACGTTATCAGCGCATAAGCAGGGAAAATTTCTCTCAAAGAAATGACGGATATTTTACATACTAATAAGATGAAAGCTGCTCAAGATACAATTTTCTCTGCTTAGACCAAGAAAACATAACGTAACAAGACCTGCTGTACTCTTCGCCCGAGATGCACAGACAAGTAACTTCGGTAGGGTTTATACAGGTGAAGAGAAGGGCTGTTGGAGCAAATGCTCGTGGGTGGCTGAGCACCACACAGCACTGAGGCACAGCAGAGGCAAAGGCTGAAGCAGCGAAGGAGGACGCATCCTCTGCCAGTGAAACAGAAAGGGAGCGAAGCTACTTAGAATAATGAGTAACTGTTTCATCTATGGCAATCTTCTTGTAAAAGTGTATTATAAAAAATTTATCAATTTTCATCCATAAATATAAAATCCTTTGTAAAAATTACCTCTGGTACTACGTTCTAGAAATCGGCATTTTTAACTTCAATCAGGACCCCAAGAAATTTAGCCATTTCTCACGACCAGTCGAGACAGAGAGAGACTGGCGTGATGAAAGCCATACCAGGCTGCAGAAGGCAGGGCCAGGCTCAGCCCGGGGGCAGCAGCAATCGCTCCGGAGGAGCCAGCGGTACGAGGTAGGCTCAGCCACCGTGACGGGGCTGTGACACCCAGTGCCACACAGCCATATTCCACTCTGGCAAAAGAGTGGTTTTGAGAGCTGGGCCGAGAAAGGCTCGGGAGGGTAAAGCTAGCCGAGACCCGCCGGTCGTGAACGCCGGGAGTCACGTTCCTTTCGCCGGGAAAGCCTTGTGAAGGTTGCAGGAGCAACTGTTGGTTAGCTTCCAACGGAGGCATTGCGTGTGTTCCTGGACGCGACTGATGCAGGGGCTTTTGCCATTAACGTTGAAAGTCAGGTGAGGTTGCTGTAGATTGCCTGTGTGGCCACAGGCTTATCTGAGCTGTGCCAGAACTGATCAGAAAAGAACTACACCTCCCCAAAACCAACTGTCGGAAAATACAAGGCAAAAATTCAGGAAAGAAAACCTATTTATTAGTTCATCACTTAAATAAAAGGCTTCATCACCACAGTCAAAAAAAAAAAAGGACATAGCAGACTCCCAGATTTTGTACATGCTACTAAATCGTGGTGTTTTAAAAATTAAAACGAGAAGTTAAAGACAGATAAACAGCAGGATGGAAGCAGTGAAAGAGCAGGGCTGAGAGAACAATCCCCTCCCGAAGAGAAGCATTCTTGTGCTAAGAGGAAGGATTACGGTGCATCTTCAGGTGTCAGAGCCTCTGCTGAACAAAGAGAGCAGCACAGACCTCCCGCCCCTCTGCTCCAGTTTTAATTCATTTTAAATGGTGGTAACTTCTTGCTACTCCTGCATCGCTGCCCTCAGAAACGAAACGCTCATCCCACGTCCACACAGGGAAAGCACACTCGAAGCAGTCACTAGAGAAAAGCACACTCGAAGCAGTCACTAGAGACAGCACCAAATTCAAACCCCTCTCGTAAGGGGAAGGAAAAGACAAAAGAAAACGGGAAGAACAGACGGGCAGCAGCCTTAAACCATCTGACATCTAAGAAAATGAGAAAGAGACTAAGGAATTTGGTATATTTCTATTTTAAAATGCTGACTGATACTTGCTACAGCACAACTCTAACAGCATATGGAACGAAATTGCCACTTGTAATTTGAGCCACTGCATTAATCTCTTTTCAGGTCGCTACTTGGGGAGTAGGACGGTTCTCACCGCTTTACCCAGGGACATCATGTGCTCTGCAATTACGTCTGATCTTGTAATAGGGAAATTTAAAATCTGTAAAGTCAAACTTTACAACCTTCAACTGTAAAACCACCACCACACATTTAATAGGTAGACGGTTACCGCCGCGAAGTCACTTTTCCTAGCGCCTAGTGCTGCTATTTGAAAAATGATTGAACCCTCATTTCATACCTTTACAAACTCTAAGTAGTCCATGTTTGTTCTCTCTCCACCGAGTCGCACAGGAACCAGTATAATTACAGCTTTTGTCTCTGCTTTTCCCGAGTCCGTGAGGGAACACTGTCTGTCAGTAACATCTGAACTGTAGACTGAAAGGAGACCCACGGAAATGTTAATATGCAAAACATATCCGCTAGCTTTTACCAAGACACGCCCACCAGACGGCATCAGTCGGACAAACGGAGACCGTAGTCCAGGGTATTACTGTCCTCCTGACCCCTAACTCCTGAGCGACCCTCAGAACAGCGCTACCCCTCGTTTTCAGCAGCAGGAGGGAGATCTGCTGCTGCGGCCCCCAGGGGAACGCGGGGGGCAGGAGAAAGCCCATAAATATTTATTCTCTTGATAGAGGCTTGTTCTAAAAGGAGCAGTTTGCAACTTGAAAGCCTGCAGCTAACAAACATCTACATATTAAAGGAAAAAAACCCAACGATTGATTTGAATAAATACTCAAGTTCACACAAGAGTCGCTGAAAACACGTGACAAATCTCAGTGTAGTATTGCTTATTCCCTCCATGTGGAAAATTATCAAAGAAGTGAAAAACTAATAGAACTTTAAGCTTCCACTGTCATTGTACA
This sequence comes from Eurypyga helias, assembly GCF_000690775.1. Lineage (NCBI taxonomy): Eukaryota > Metazoa > Chordata > Aves > Eurypygiformes > Eurypygidae > Eurypyga > Eurypyga helias. The sequence goes on from NW_010250980.1 coordinate 9,164, forward strand.
TACGGGTGAAACTGGTTTGTAGTGTATGATGAAACAGTATCTCCCTAAAGCAGTCTGACTGATTAGCCAGGGATGTCGGTCTCGGTCCATCTTGGGACAGGACGGACATGCCGGCAGCTAAACATGGCTCCTGAGAGAACATGCTCTGCTTAGAGCTGAAAGACAGTCATTGGTGCAGTCTCACCACACGTTCAGTTTACTTGTCACCCTTTTCTGCCCCTCTGCCCGCTACTGATTATTCCAAACGCCACGCTGGAGCAGAGGACAGGTTCCCATGCCTTGGGTTCACCATCCTGCTCACATCTTCGGCCTCCAAGCCAAAACGACTTCTGACCACTCTAAGAGCCTGGTGCAGTGGTTTGGTTTTACTTTTTTCCCCACTAGAAAACTGGCTAAAAGAGAATCCTGGGGTGCAAAAGACAAAACGTAACTAACAAATCTACCTGAAGTATTTGTCAGTTGTTTGGTTGGTTTTTGGGGGTCATTTTTAGTGAGAGGTGGAAGTTGTTACTAGCTTATTGCTAAAAGAACATGGGAGTGAGTACAAACCAGATTATTAACTCGTTTACATCCAAAGTAAGACAGTGAGGCAGACTGTAAGGAAAAGTTATCTGGCTGGATCTGGAATTCCGCTGTGAGACACCCAACAAGCAGCGCACGAAGCTGTCGAGTTGTGATGTCTGATTCTCAAAGAGAACAAACATCCCATGTGTCAAGAACCCCTTTGTCTACATAACCCCAACATTGTGGATCCATTTTTGAGGTTATTCTTCCTGTAGAGCTTACGTGCTTCCTGAAAGTCATAAAAAGCATCTGAACTGTTTGCAAGACTCTAGACAATCACAACATTTACCTGTACAATCCTGAGCGACATAGACTGTAACTCCTTGTAGCTCAGGGTCTCTGGCTTCTTCAACAGCTTTTCTAAGTACAAACACAAAACTATTTAACCCGATTTTAAAGAAATGAACAGTAAGTAAACTTAAATTACTTGATTTTTCGGAACAGGTTGGTTTTAATTGTTTGTTGTTGGGGTTTTTTGGGTGTTTGGGATTTTTTTTCTTTCAATTCAACACACCTTCCACTCCTGGAAAATACAGATGGAGGGGGGAGTGGGAGGGTTTGTTTGATTTTAAACACTGGATACAAAGATTCAGTGCATATAGCAACATGTTTTTCCCAAACAAAGATGACAGTGTCTGGCTATTTAGAAGAAACAATGAAAACCACCAACAAAAACCCCAAACAAACAAAAAAAAACCCCAAAACAAAAAACAACCCACAAAAAACCCCACACATTAGATGACAATGAAATTCATACTCACTACCTAATTTATTTGTGCTTATAACAATTTTCTGTCACGTATATTGGGATAGTAAAGGCTAAATTTGCTGACAACAAATACTATTTTCAACTCAATAGATCTCTTTGGTTGACCTCAGTTCACAGAACTGGCCACAGATTGGCAGCTCACGTCTACAGAAATGAAAGTTAGCATATAAAAAGCTGTAAGGTTTCATCAAAACTTTCAAAAAATAATTGCAGTATTAGGCTAGCCTCAAAAGAGTAAGAGTAATGGACCCCAAAACTAGAAAGAAAAATATATGTCGATAGTCTGAAGCATGATCATCAGTCAAGGACAACAACTATAAAGAAATTAAACTGTTCAAAATACAAGATTAGCCTTTGACTTCGATACACGTTGCATTAAATGGTCACTATCCCTTTACTCCTCACTGTTTTGAGGAATCGTTTAATACCGTTGTTCTGGAGTTCGGAGTGCACTATGTGTTGTTAGTGCTGTGTACGACAGCAAAGAGATCGAGGAAAGGAAACCTTGCCCGTGTTGAGAATCACCGGTAGGTTTGTGCTGATGGAATTCTGGACCAAATCCTCCCCCGGCCCCATTAGGTAAACGGGCTGCTGCAGTTCAAAGCGAGCAGAAAGGATTCTGGCCATTCCCATCACCAGAAAAGCAGAAGACGACACATAAATAATGCTGAGCTCTCACATCAGTGTGTGTGCTGGCGTGCAGGCACACACATACACCTGATTATTTCAGCACCGGATCACTTCGGATCAGTAGGCTTTTACACTAAACACCAAATTCTTCCATTCACATTGTCTATAGACCCAGGTATGAACCCTGGCTTCTGCGGCTGAAGGGACTTATTAGTGATTCAGTTTATAGGTAAACTGGAACACGCTAAGAACATAAGCATATAAGGCTATAAAACCCCAAAACTAACCAACAAAAAAAATCAGTAATACCCAAAGAAACGGGGTGTAAAGGCACACAGTACGGAGAAATTTGACTTTCGACGTTTTTTTTTAGCCACTCTGAATGTCACAGACCCTTTACTTTTACTGTGATATAATTATAATATTAATAGTCCCATACATTTACAGTTTCACAAGGATTTGATGTGTGCAAAGAAATGCTGAAAACATCAATTTTAGCTCTGACATTTCATTACACTATCAGTACATTACAGCCCCCAGGTTACAGTATAAAAAAAAAAAAATCTATAATGTTATGCATGTTCCAAGGTTGAAAGAGTGGTTAGTTTTTAGAACATTTCATTAAATGCAGCTCTACTTAAAAGCCCAGGTTCAGGAGACATATCTGGGATTTCTGCGGCTCAGAGTACAGAAAACAGGAATTTTGTTTTGTTCCCCAGAACGAGCCTGAACAAAAGCTCAGAGTTCAGTTCCTGAGCCTTCTGCTTTCGCCCTTCCTGCCTCCGAGAAGCCTCCAGAATTGCTACTGATGTGGACACTTTAAAAAGCCGAGAACAAACCGTTAGAGGCTCAATTAAGCTGCAGTAATCTCCTGACCCTTCGAAACACCTCTCCTGTAGCGTGGAAGGCACGGTAGCAACAAAGAATGAAGGTGTTATTACCTTAAAATGTGTGCAACGACTGCGGGCCCGTACCAATCGCCAGCCATTTTTCCAGACTTCTTTCCGTATTCTATTAGCTGGTGTAGGCCGAAAGCTGCCAGCGGAAAGTCGCCAAACCAGGAAATTATTTTTCTGTGATAAACGTCGTTTCTCATTTCATCGCCATCACAGTTTCTCTTCAGCGGTCCCCGATGATGATTTGAGAGGATCTTGGGTTCTCTTTCCGCTGTGAGCGACGCTTCGAACGATGCCGTCAGCTTTTTTACTGTATGGGCTGTCCACGATTCAGAGTCTGAACTGTCAACGTCCAACGCGTCTGGCCAGACCCAGGCTGCAGCGAGGAAGTTTAAGGTGCACATTAGGCTTGATACCAACTTTCTGGTACAACTGGCAGAGCACATCCCTTTCTTTCTCCCCCGCAACCCTTACAGCAGTAGCGTGTACTTTACAAACCAAGGTGCAAGTGCCAGTGTTAAAATGTAAGCAAAGAACTCCAGTGAAGTATGACTTGATCTCATTTTCTGCTGAATGACAGGTGAAACAAAATACTGCTAAATAAATTTGCTAGCAACTTATGCTACCTGAAACAGGGGTCAGGCTCCACCACCCCAGTCCACCCGGAACATGAGATAAACCTGACTACAAGGCACAGGTTAGAACTGCCTTACACATTCCAAATATGAAAGTTAGCTATTTAGTACCATCTAAAAACTTGTATCCACATCAAACAAGAAGTTTCAAAAGCTGGTTTTAACTCTTCTGGTTTGTCAGTTACTAAAAGAATAGGCAAACCTGAAGAATGATTCATGTAAAAACAAACACTTCCTGGCAAAATGTCAAACCTGGTCAGCAGAAAAACAGACGGGACTTCTTTGTTCACTAAATTTGTGAATTCTTTACCTAGACTACAATACAAACTGGTTTAACTGTTACTCAGCACAGTATCTACAGTCAGCACTGCCAGCTAAGCCTTCTCTCACAGTGCATCCGACGCGCAGCCTTCCTCTTGCGGCGTAACGGCCGTTCAGCAAATCTGGAGCAGTAACACGTCTCTTGTCAGGTGACAGAAAGTCTCTCCCACAAGTTCAAACAACAACTTGCAATAGGGAGCATGTGAGGAAACCTCGGCAACACAGTGAACGTCCTGTTAGATCAGAGCCCATCCCGAAGGTCTGCCGTGACCATCCCGGAAGGCACGGGGAGGGCTGCCACGTGCAAGGAACACGTGGGGAACAAACCCCACGGACGAGGGGCTTTTGCTCAGATTTGGGCGAGCTCCCGGAGGTTCAGAAAGCTGCTGTTAGAGCAGCGAGAGGAACCTTTTCTGACAGAGAGCAACAACTGCAGCCCTCCTCATAATTCTTCCTGAAGTATCCCCATAAAAGTCCTTGAGAAACAAAGGGGGAGCACAGAGGCAACTGTATTTTAATTCTAAAATCTAACTGAGGGCTCCTGTAAGAGAATCACGGAATAGTTTGGGTTGGAGAAGCCCTTTAAGCTCACCCAGTCCAACCATTACCCCAGCACTGCCCAGCCCAGCACTGACCCCTGTCCCTCAGCACCTCGTCCACACGGCTCTGAAACCCCTCCCGGGATGGGGACTCCCCCCTCCCTGGGCAGCCCCTTCCAATCCTGACAGCCCTTTCCGGGAAGACATTGTCCCTGATATCCCATCTAACCCTCCCCTGGCACAGCTTGAGGCTGTTTCCTCTTGTCCCATCACTTGTCCCTTGGGAGAAGAGACCGACCCCCCTCTCTGCACCCTCCTTTCAGGGAGCTGTAGGGAGCGATAAGGTCTCCCTTGAGCCTCCTCTGCTCCAGGCTGAACCCCCCCAGCTCCCTCAGCCGCTCCTCACAGGAATTGTGCTCCAGCCCCTTCCCCAGCTCCGTTCCCTTCTCCGCACACGCTCCAGCCCCTCAGGGTCTGTCCTGTCGTGAGGGGCCCAAAACTGAGCCCAGGATTCGAGGCAATGTCTCAGGTGTCGCTGGTAATGGCCACAATCCATGTCACCCGCTCCTATTACAGCGTGACAACCACCCCGCACCAAGGGCTCAACCTCTGTGAAACCTCCTCTGACTTTTCCATTGCAGACACACGTGCAACTCAACGTATGGGTATCGCAGGCCTTGCTAGTCCCTGTCCCCTGAGCTTCAAACTGAAGTCAGTGCCTTACCCACAGGTGTTCCAAAGTGACACTTGCCAGTACCTTAAACATTAAAATAAAAACTCATTTACAGCCTCATTTAGCGATACCCACGCAGCAGCGGAAGTGTCAGTTTTCCAGCCAGCAACTGCAGTCAAGTTTTGCTTTGTAACAGCAACAAACCCATTACACCATAATGAACACATCTCTGGGAAAAGAGTAAACAGCGATGAAAAACTTCACGTAAACACTTACACATGCTTCAGAAGGTACCCAGACCTCATAAAGAGCTTTTCAAAAGATAATTCACCAGCTGTCAGAAGACTAGGTGATGAGAAAAGTAGTCCAGAAAGACCATACATAACCCAGTTTTCTGTGCATTTGGATTGCCACAGAAACACTCGCGCTCTGGAGTCACCGAATCACTTTCCAAATGAAGATGCATGGGGGAGAGTGCAAGGAATTCTCTGTAACCAGGATTTTAAAGATAGAAACCTGGGGCTTTTTTTGTCTGGGCTTACTTCAGAATGAACCATTAAGCTTTCCTACTCAAAGGTAGTCTTCTCATCAGATTTTGAATTTTTTTAAATGTATGCATAAAAAAAGAAAAAGGCATCTTTAAGGGATTTGTGTTCTGAGCAGAAGTATGTTCAGACATTTTGATATTTGCAGTCAGTTAAGAGGGAGAACGAATGCTCTATGACTTAAATATCTACAGCCAAAGGGACATCAGTAAGCCAATCGGACAGTTTGGTCACAAAGAGGACTCTGATGCAGCTGGTCTGGGGCTACGCTCACGGCTTACATCACATTTGCACAGTGAGTACCAAGTCTTGTCAAAACAAGCTTTCGGATCTGCCTTCTACTGACGTATTCCTGGGCTCCACCAAAGGGCTGAGCAATACTCTGCGCTCTCTCTAACATGCCTAGGCGGCTTCAGGTCCGTGTCTTGGCTCACACTGGTAACAAGAAGCAGTGACAGGACACACCCGACTCTTTGAAAGGGGCAACGCCGCAGATTGAGAAGAGGATGGAAAGAAAAGGTGATTAACTAGGAGAACCAAAGATACCTCAATGAAGGACATGGCTCAGCATGGAAGAATGGGGAGGACATGCACGCTTAGGCTTTGAAAGCAGAAAGCGTTCCGAGTCTCCTAAAGCTACTTCTTTCCAACAGCTGTGACAGAGTATTCCGAGAGACAATGACAAGGAAAAAAGGGAAGTTCCTCTGTAAGTCCGTGGAGTGAAGGAAGGAAATGAAATAGTGAAAATTTCAACACAAAGAATGATGTATTGAAGTTACATTAGAATCCTTCTATTAGCTCAATATGTTCATATGAGAAGAAACTGAATAATGTACAACTTCACAACTGATAAAAGAACATCACTTTTGCCATAGCCCACAGCTATGGGCTGCGGAACTCGTTCCCACATCTTCGTTCAAGAAATGAGCACGTTTCCAGGAGAACCGGACACTGCATGGATAGTAACGATACCCGGGTACGGGATCACAAATTTTGGTGCTATTTTACTCTGCAGTTCACTTCTGTGGTTTCCAGTGTCTTCCTCTGACACACTCTGGTATTCCCTTTTTCAGACACGGAGCAATAGGACAGCTCCGATGGAGTGCAATAATCCCAGCATGAATGAGGACTCCCAAACCAAAACCAGCTTGCACTTCAGATCTGGGCTACACAGAGACCTTCCCACTCCAGAGATCACCCACGCTTACCGTGCCAGAGACCTGGATCCTCTCTCCTAACTCACCTCTGCCAAGGAAGTGAAGCATGAGACCTTGAGCCAGCAGCATCTGCCCCGTTCTCAGCGTGCAACCCCAGCCACAGTCTGTTGTTAACGCAGATCCCTTTATCTGAGGAAATTCCTCTCTGTAAGTCAGCCATATTCTAGAAATAAAATCCTTGCGGAAATCCTCAACGTTTCCTGAAATCTCAGTGTTGATGTTACTGAAACGGGACCCATCTGTGGAGAGCTCACCAGATTCTGCAAGGCAAAGTACAGTTCAACTTATAACCTGGTATGGCGCTTCTGATACTGGAAGGAAAATAAAAACCACACAACTGTTCTACGAGGAAAACAGGGCAAACTTATAAAAAGTAACAACTGCTTCAAGTACAAGAAAGGAAAATGGCAAGAGGAACGTAACAGAAACATGCCAGCTGGGGAAAGAAGGAAAAAAGCAATGCAGCCAGCATTGCTGTGTCAGTGGAGTCGTCGACTTGCGAGTCAGCAACTGCTTAATTCACCTAAATGTAAATGGTCAGATAGCGATTCTCAGAACACTGCATTGTGGAAAATGGTGGCGATGGCGATGGCGCACTGACTCTTCCCGCAGGCACTGTCACTGTTCAACCAGGAGCTTTTAGAGAGAAAATCTCAAATGGATAGGTAAGTGAAGTCAAGTGCAAATCAGAGCACTACTAGTTACAGTAAGAACAAGACTCCAGGGTAAAGTCTGAACAAAACAGGTCAGGATGGGTTGCATTAGTGGTGGCGTTGGACATTTAAATGAGTGTTTTCTAAGCTTTTCACATCTACATTTTGAATTTGGTAATTGTTAATGAAGGTCTTTCTAGAAGATTAAGAATATACCCACAGACCTCCTGCCGAACAAGACTGGAGAGTGAGTTAAGTGCTGCGAACATACCGTCGGTTTTGAAGTGGTAGCATTTCCCCAGCAGAAAGACAGGAGAGTTTCTACTGAAGTAAGTTTTTGTTTTCAACACCCAACCTGAAATGGATACAAAACAAATACGAATTTGTGACAGAAGCATTCAAAAAAGGAATTCCTAGTAGCATCTGGTTAAACCACAGGTAACCCTTGGAAGGGGAATACAGAGAAAATGTACAGAAATTGGGTCTTGCTTGCATAAATAACAAAAAAATTAATAGTTCCACAGAACAGACTAAAGATCTGGTTTAGAAGTAATGATGTTGCCCATATATGAACGTTGGAATGTTAAAACAATGGCACTGCTGCGCAGAAACTGTTAGGATACAGAAAGGTTACAGCTGAGCGTAGGTTGCTTTGTCTCTATTGCGACTTCATTACTGCAGTTTATTCTGTGAGGTTTCCAACTCCGGTAACAGCACACAATGGGCTTCACACGTGACCAGTGCAAATGCACGAGGAGTACTGCTTTTCCCGTAGGCTTAATGCAACATCCTTCATGACAAAGTTAAATTGCAGATTTCAGACACAAAAAAGGGTTGTAAAATACCCTGTGCAAATTCAAGTGGCCAGAATTCAGTTTTTAGATTCTGCCAGTATCCCCAGACAGCAGCTTTTTCACTGAAGTCTACATCCTATGGTCTTTTACATCCTAAATCCATAGAGTTTCCTGAACTCTGCCTATCACATACAGGGTGTAATGACTACTGGTCCCCTTCAGCCACGTGGTAGCCTTAAAGAAAGTAGAAGAAAAGTATCTCTTCATCTTGCCAGACATCCCCAAGGCTCGGTCGCAAGCACAGAATTTATCAGAAACCTGGTGATAAATCTGAGCAACCTCAGTCCTAGAGGAAGAGCTGAAAAATTAAGGTTAAGGACAAATTGGTAAAGGGCTCACGTGAAAATCCGGTTGCTTATGAACAAAAATTACGGATGCTCAGCTGTGGAAAAGTATGTTACTCGAGTGTGCGAAGTAAATTCTTTAGTGGAGTCTGTATTTCACACAACATCCTATTTTTCCCAGAAAAATACATATAAAAATGATCTTTGTTCAGATGATCCCATATTATGCATCTTTAAAAATCTATGCAAATCGTATGTCATTTACATAACGTATTTACTGCTTTCAAAGTAAGAGATTTAAAAAGCAACCATGATGATCTGAAAAATGAAAAGCTAAACGGGTTTGTTTACTGGGGTCGTTTAGTATATTTAAGTAAAAATAGCTTTAAGGGCCACTGAGCATTTTCATTCATAATATTAGTGAAGTTCCTAAATCATGATCCTGTTGGTGTGGACAAGAAACATTCCGCTCGTTTCAAAGGCAGCAGGATTTCACCATTCACTGTTTCACTTACTGTATTTCATGTTGTGCCATGCAGACATAAACTTGGATTTTATCTTTTCTACTTCATCTGTCCCCGTGGCCTCCATATTCAAATTCTAGGGAAAAAGCCATCGCTGTCTTGTAAGACGTTCAGTGCTGCTACTGTAAACACAAAACCATAAACACATCCATAGGCACTGAGAACCCAGGGTGACCTATCACCACCAGCCCACGGAGGTACTTAAGCCCTAACATGACCAGAAACAGCAATAAACTTGCACAATCCTCCACTTCCAGGGACTGAGAAGCAATCACATGTTCCATGAATAAGTAACAAAAACATTTAATTCCAAATATACACCAATAAAATTACTATACAAAGCTAAATAAAATATAATGTCTCCAACAGCTCTCTACTGCACAACGAACGGATCTGGAGCGTATAACCTGCGCTGCCGTCCGAGTGCTCCCACTCCAACTGGCAGTGAAAGGAAGAGCTCCAGTGGCTTCCACTACGTAGGAGAGATGCTATTCTTTTCTGCCAAAGAGAATACAATGAGCACTTCCCCCCCCCCCCGTTCTGAGCATCAATAAACAAACCTTGGGTTTAAAACCAGCATTAGTTCCAGATTTCTAATCAAGAACTTTCTAAGGTGAAGTTTACAGGCGTTGGAGGAGCTGAAAGACAAAGTGCAAGATGTTCTGCTTTATGTCTGTGAAGCTGAACACGCACGGTACCAGGGACATAATTTTGCACAGAACTAACTGGCTAGAGGGGTAACATCAAAAGTTGATTAGAATACTGTCATAAAAATCAGTGTTTACTTGACATCTCCTGTAATTATCACCTGCAGTGCCAATGAGGCTCTTTCCCGATTCCAGTGTGTTACCCCCAACAGTCCAGCTGTACCACAAGGATGAGGGGTACAACAGTGGTGAAAACCATCGCAGCCCAGACCAATTTGTAAAAACTGCTTACAGATTTTCCCAGGGGTGGGTGGGAGGGAAGGCACTTCCACTGCCTCTTTCTAAACTGCGAGATGCTCTGCACTTTAAAAGCAACCCAAACTGGTAATAATACAGAAAGGCGACGGGCTACCTTTACCCCCATTTCGGAGACACCGGAGAGAATGGCACAAGCTCCCCGAGTAGTTCACCCGCACCGTTTAGTGACAGCAAGTTTGCTCTTCATCAGTAGAGCCTCCTTCACCACATGTGTTCTGCCAGCGCTTCTCTCTGAAGGGGTCGGGAAAGGAGATTTTCCTGACGGTATCTGGCAGCCCAAACCCTTGCACAGACAGATCCAAAATGAAGAGCTTCTGCCCCAACAGGAGCTCTTGTGGGACATCAAAAGCTGATCAACAGCAGTACACCCCCAGCCTTCGCTGTAATCTTAGCTAAGCTCTGACGACGTCAGATGATGACGTGAAACCAAGACAACTATCTCATTTAATTAATAAACCAGGAGCATACACCATCACTGATGCTACACAGACCCTCCCGTCTTTAAAACTGTAGTCACCTTTCCCTGCATTATTTTCCATTGAAGTGGGACCCAGAGCTGGCCAGAGGCTAAACCACGCTCCTTCTGCCCACCCGGAGCATATTTTAAGTAAAACCTGACCACTGACAGTGTAATCAAAGTGTGAAGTGTCGGGGTGCCAGTGCCTTCAGAACCCGAAGGTACTCGCGCAGATGCAGTTTCTGGGATCTGTAGGAAGGGCAGGGAGCCTGGAGCCCAAGCTGTCTCCAGCATGTTTTTCTGCTATTCCACTGTATTATTTCATAAAAGCTGTTCACCAACAGCTTTTGGACAGAACAAGAGGCAGTGCAGGCTCACGGATGTGGGGGAAGACTGACCTGTTTTTGCTAGTGAAAATAGCAAATGGCTACAACCCTCCTCTGAGTAGCCTTGTGCTAAGCTGGGGTTTTGTAGAGGAAAGCAGAAAAAGATAATTTATGGTGAAGTTTTAATTTCTTCCCTTTTTTTTTTTCCTTAGGAGAAAAAGAGGAAAGACTTCGCTAGACATGCACCACTGGCTCTGCCTGGCAAAGCCGGGCACATTAACTTCTTCCGGAGGCGCGTTGGGTCCAGCCTGTCCTCACATGATCAGGCAGCAACAGTCACTTACGCAGAGGCCATTGATTGCCTTAAAAGCCAATACCTAGAAAAGCTCCCTCTGGCTAAAGTGAGGAATGAAACACACTCCACTCTTCCAAAAGGGCCTGATGGAAAAATTATTGAAAGCAGCTCATTTTCCTTTAAGAGACAGTGGTCATCTCAGCACATTTTTCTTTCATCTCCTTACGTTTCTTCCCCAGCGTTATGCTGAAGATGTGAAAAGGACAGCCAAGAAGAATGCCAACACAAACCAGGCACATTTATTCCACTGGAAAAAAACAGAGGCTCTTCCCATCAACATAGGAAGGCGTCAGTAATAGCTCCACTGCAATTAGTGGAACAGCATCAGGAGGTCACCGGGAAGAGGGATTCCAGCCCAACAGGCACAGCGCAAGCCCTGTCATTAAAGCTGAAGCTAGCGGTTTTGTAGTGAGGTTGTCTCACTGAGAAGTTACCTAGAAGGTACGTTACTAGGACAGTGTTACCTCACCCAGCCGCGGGTCACATCTCTGAATGAAAAGTGAAGCCCTGTCCCCTCGGAGCCCCTGGTACCCTGTCTCTGAGGAGGATGATGGCTGCGAGGTGGCTTTTTGCCAGGGTTTGGGGTTTTTTTTCTCCACCACTATTAACAACAGAATTTGTTTGCATTAACAACAGAAAGTGACCTGACCTGCAGACACAAAAAGGGATGAATGAAGTCGAACTGTGACCTCCCTCCTGAACGAAGCCCCCCTTCGCTTTCTTCCGACCTGGAAGGCGACTGAACTGGCAGTAAGGGCGGCAGAACCCCGCTGAAGTCCCGGCAGGGAGGAGTGCCAAGAGGTCATTTCTGAGGAGTTACCCCTTCCTCGCGGCGAACAGGTATCCAGAGCGTTAGAAACGGTACTTTGTAAGGGGCAGGCGAAGAGAAACCGCTTTTTTTTTTAA
>NW_010250981.1:0-15986 GCF_000690775.1 Eurypyga helias
CTTGCCACATCGGTGGCACCACTCTCCATGCCTTTGCAGGTAACGGTCTGCCTGACATCTGAGGGGCTGGGAGCCCTTGATCCCTTCCCAAAGAGTCAGAGGCTTCCCAAAGCCTTGCTTTCTTATCCCCTGCCAGGGATCGGCTCTGGGAAGGCATCCCTGGAACAGTGTATTCAGCTGGCGGAGAGGCCTGGGGTGCGCCAGCACTGGCTGGCCCGCCAACGCCTACTTAATTATCGATGAGATCTCCATGGTGGATGGCAAGTTCTTTGACAAGCTGGAGGCAGTGGCGAGGTGAGTGTGTCAGGTCAAACAACTAAGAGAAATTACTTTATCTAAATTTCCAGGCTGCTTTCTTCCTCTGGTTGTGTGAATGGATACAAGGTGACCATTGGCACAGGACTGGAAGGAAGTGTGAAATCACAGCCAGCATCTGGGCAGGCCTTTATCTTGAGAGAGTTTTTGACCATGTTCCCACTCGTGGCTGTTCTGGTTGTTGTTTCCATTTCTGGAGCTAAGTGTTGTCTACAGAGCTGTGTGCAGAATACAACTGCCTATGTTGTGCCCAGCTGTTCTCTCTTGCAAAGAGAAGCAGCTGTAGTGTAACAGCCAGCAAGGAACCAAGACTAGTAATGACATCTGGTGTGGGTAGGTGAAGAAAAACAAATGCCTTGCGATAGCATTGCTTAGTTGAGTTCTTCGGACACAGCTGATGATCATCATCCTCTCCTGCAGGTGGTGTATGTTTGAATATACTAGCAGACTAAGAAGTAACTTCTGAGACCTGATTATTCCAGGTCCTGCAGGGCATTCAAAGCTTCTCTTCCCTTCTTTCCTTTCAGGGTGGTCAGAAAACGAGATGAGCCTTTTGGAGGAATTCAGCTAATCATCTGTGGGGACTTCTTGCAGCTACCTCCAGTCTGCAAAGTTAATGAAGAAACCAAGTTCTGCTTTCAGGTAGAATATTGTCCCTAAACTCATTCTCATACTTCCAACCTACCTCTTCCTTAACATGAGGATGATTTGCCAGGCAAAAAGCTGGAGGAAATGCATCCACATAAACATGGAGCTGACTGAAGTGCGGAGACAGACTGACAAGACCTTTGTCTCGCTCCTGAGTGCAGTCCGTTTAGGCAGGTGAGGAGAAACTCTGCTCTCTTTGTAATCCCCTGCTCTATACTGATGGAGCAGAGGAAAAAGCAGTTTGTCACTTCTTTCCTGTGCTCCATCAGGAATGTGTGGCTGGGGGCAATAGCTATAAATGTTTGTGTTTAATGTAAGTGCACTTCATATGTGCTGCTGTGGTACAATTAGCGATCCCTGCTGAGAAATGTAACAGATCCTGAGCTGTCAATGGCCAGGGCAGGGCTGGAGTAGACACTTGCACTGCTCTCCAACTCTGTGTAGTTATCTTTCTCTGTCTTTCTCTCTAGAGGTGTGGGGCTTACATGGCCTGATCCAGCTGTGTGGATGTTACTGCTGCTCATCGCAATCACTTTAAATAATCCCCTTTCCTGGTTGCCAGGTGCACAGAGGACGTTACCAGACTACTGATGCAGACCGCTAGTAACAAGTCTGAGCGTGATGGGATCCTGGCTACGCGGCTCTGCACCCATAAAGATGATGTAGAAATGACTAATGAGAGGTGCTTGCAACAGCTATCAGGTGAACTCCTTGGAGGAAGCTGCTGGCTCTGGGGCTGAGCTCTGAGTGGATGCCAGGGGCATACTGCAGTGCCAGAAGGAACTGGTGTTCTGACATAGACAGCAGCACCAGTCCAAGCTGTGCACGTTGGAGTTGAGCTGCCTGGGGAAAAACTTCACAGCTTTTTGCTTAACAACCCACACTGTTACTTCTTGGTGTGTAATAGCGAGCTCATTGCTTGCTGTGTGGTAGGGTGGCTCGCTATTGCCCCATACCCTTGCTTTTTCTTTCTATAGCCTCTCAGAAAGGTCATGCTTCATCCAGTCACAATTTGAATTAAGGGCTGCTTCATTTCTACCTCCCTGCCTGGCTCTAGGATTCTTTCTTAGTCCTCTCTGGAGGTCTGGTGTTGGCAGCAAGCCAAACTGGTCATAGGCTGAAGATGGTGGCTTTTCAGTCCTATTTACTGCTGGCTTTTGATTCCTGAGCCTTCTCATGCTCTGGGAGTTATGCTGGGAAGAGAGGCAGTAGTGAGTTTTCTGCTGTTTAGACGTGACAAGGTTTGTGTGAAAAATGTCCTACTAGCAGAGCAGAATGGATTTTAAAACAGGAATTGCTGTTAGAAAGAAACGCTGATCCTCCAGCAGCGCTGTGCAGAATATGTTCAATGGTGGCAATTTGTTATGTCTTTCTTAACAGGAGAGCTGCACACTTTTGAGGCTTTGGACAGTGACCCAATGCTAGCGAAGTTAATTGATGCTCAGTGTCCTGTGGGTGGTAGAGTTGCGCTGAAGCTTGGAGCTCAGGTGAGTGTGTGTACATACATCTGTGAAAGACCAGAGGATCCAATGACATCAGAAAAATAAAGGAATAGCAGATAAATGTATAGACTAATGTGTAGAATGCAGATTCCATATAGAATGGCTATGTCAGGCCAACAGAAGGCTCTGTCCAAATCTTTGTATCTTTTCTGCTTGGAATTTCATTCAGCCAGAGAATTAGTTTGATTTGGGTGCAGGTCCATGTCTTGCGGACAGTGGTGACTGCCATGACTTTGACACACATTTCCAATCAGGGTCAGAAGCTTCCAGGTAGCAGCCCTTGCCTGCAGTCTCAGCTCCAGGTACAGCAGCCCCCTTGACCTGTAACGGTATGGCACAGCTGGCCAAATTTGCAGGGCTAGGCACCTTGCTCCATGAGCTAAGGCTGTCAGAGTGGAAAGGATGCAGGACTGTGCCTAACAGCAGCACTGTTTGCCTTGGGAAGTGGCTCCTTTGGTGTTCCTAGAATCTGTATATGTCTAGGTTAGCTGGTGTTTGGGGAAAGGGATCTGTTCACTGGATCTGAGCTCACAGCTGTGGACAGAAGCAGCTGAAGTGAAATGTTCCGTGCTTCAGAATTATGTAGTTAGGAATTCTAGGAAGGAAATGCTGTGAAATAGTTTCAAATTGGAGATGGTGTTCTGTCCGCAATAGCATGATGTGACTGTGGACATAACAGCTTGATGTGCTTTATGCTTCCTCAGTGGAAGTGTAGCTGCAGGTGCCTGAACAGGCTGTAAAGCCAGCGCACTAAGGGGTTTTTGTTTTTCTCTGTAGGTGATGCTAGCCAAGAATCTGGATGTGTCACAAGGGCTGGTGAATGGGGCACGAGGAGTTGTTGTAGGATTTGAAAGTGAACAGAAGGGTAAGTAAGCTTTTTGACCTTTTGTTGAAGGAAAAGTTAAAAAACAAAGCTATTTATCATTGATGGCTGACTTCGTTAATCTTGTTAACTGCTTGGTAAGAATAACTTGAGGGAAAGCATAAAGGAGGTCATCTCTGCAGCGAGAGGCTTGGGGCTGTCATGAGCTGTGATGTCGTGGGCTAGATCAGCTGTAACTATCTGTAGAGCCCCTTGTGTTTGCTTTTCTTTATTTTTTTAGACGTGTGTGCTCGCTTACATTTCCTGTTTGTTCTGCTGAAGCAAGTCTTGGTGTGGTTGGGTTGGTTTTTTTGGTGTGTCCATGCCCCATGTGTTGTCCCCTGTGTCCAGTCCCTCCAGATAATGTTCTGCTACCTGGATTGTGTATTTTTTCTCTACATCTCAGCTGATAAATTACCTGACTTTAATTCTCATGCTTATGTAAGCCCCAAACATAATTTCAAGACATCCTATTTACTGTGTGTGGGTTTTGGTGGTTTTTTGGGGGGAGATTTTCTCTTTTTAATGCAGCCCTAAAATTAATGAAATACTGATACGGGGAAGGAGAGGTGGGGGGGTGGAAGTGTTCTTAGGCTGCTGGCTTCCTGGCTGTTAGAGTGTCAGGAATACATCCCTGTTTCTCTCTTGCTCCCATTCCTACAGGGCTGCCTAAGGTGAGGTTTCTCTGTGGGGTCACCCAGGTCATCAAAATGGAGAAATGGGTCTTCAAAGGACCATCAGGAGTTCATCTGAGTCGTCAGCAGTTGCCTTTAAAATTGGCATGGGCTATTTCCATTCACAAGAGTCAGGTGGGTGTTCTTATACAGCTGTCTGTAGACTTTTACAGCACCATAAGCCTTATTTCCTGGGTGAGCTTGCATTGCTGGGAAAACTGGAAGACTTCTAGAATATGTATGTCTAGCTGCAGAGATGGCAGCACCTCTTTTGCTTGTAATGCTTACCTAGAGAGCCAAGAATGGGCCAGTAATACTGCTGAGGTTTCCATAAAGGTGCTGCCATCTGCATAGCTGGTGTCAGACTATAAAGCAGCATTATCTACCTCTGCGGGCTGATCAGAGTGGTGTTTCCTTGATAGTCACCAGCATTAGTGACCCTGAGGTTTGGCAGTGTACCTGAGGAAGCTGCAGCAGCCACAGCTGTGCTCTTTGGGCTGGAATCCCCCTTTGGTGGTGCGTGGTTGGTTGTGGGTTTGGGTTTTTTTTTTTTTTCCTCAACGTCACTAATACAATTCCTACCTTTCCAGAGGACTTGATGCACTTCAAGTACTTGTCTTGGTATTGGATCTGTGAGTTTGTTCCCATGCCACTGTTTAAACCAGGCCAGGTTGTAAATTCTGCTGCCTCCTGGGATGTCTCTTGGTGCAGACAGGGCTGGTCAGGCCTCACCCGAATTCTGTCCCAGATGGTCTGCCCGAGGACTGCTTGAGACTGGTGGCTGCTCCAGTTAATTACTAGGAGTGAAAACAGCAGTATTTTTTTCCCTGCTGAGTTGATTATATGCCAAAGATAGTACTTTGACAGTCTCACAGGACAGGTTAGTATTGATACAGCAGTGTTCTTGTTTGTTTGTTCTGTAACAAACTTCTCCGTGTCTTTGACAGGGCATGTCTTTAGACTGTGTGGAAATCTCCTTGTCTCGTGTCTTTGAAAGCGGGCAGGCTTATGTAGCCCTCTCCCGAGCCCGAAGCCTTGCGGGTCTCCGTGTTCTGGATTTTGATCCAAAAGTAGTGAGAGCTGATCCTTCTGTGTTGCAATTCTATAGAGAGCTGAGACATCATCAACCTCCAAGTCAGGTAAAGAAATACCCTGTGCTAGCAAAGCCTGCTTGTGCAACCGAAATGAGAGATGTTTGTGCTGAGATGCTACTTTTTTTTTTTTTTCCCTAAGCAAGATAATTAAAATTAAAACTTGTTGTGGCAGGAGAGATGAAACTGTAGAGACGGAATGTTGTGGGGCAGCTCTGGGTGGCAAAATATCTACTGTAGTGTTGGGATTGTATAGCACTGCCTGGCCCAGTGGGTGGAAGGGTGGGTTGGGATTCTTTGATCCTCTTCTTGCAGTTAGGACTGAAGGGGAAGCGGACCCCCAAGAAATTTCTTCTCTCGTCTCCTCCTCCCTCCAGGGTTCACTACACACCCGTTTAAGTGCTGATGAGAAGGAGAACTGGAAATGCAGATGAGAATGCTCTTCTGGCCCCTGCAAGTCATCAGCACAGACTGTTGAGTTGCAGCGATTTTGGTATTGAGTATATTTGATAACACAGAAAAAGTTAGAGGAATTTTTTTAGACGTCTACTTCGTGTGGCTGACTTCGGATGTGCAGAAGTATCCCTGTCTCGTGTCTCTGAAATTTGGAAGGGTTCTGTAGCCCCTTTCTGGGCTCAGAGCCTTGAGTACTTCTGTATCAGAGATGCAACTCTAGCAGACAAAATGACTGAACAAGGACGTGCCTGAGGGACCTTCCCTGTCTGCCTTGTTGCTTTTTATTCTCCACATACGCAGACTGAAACTTGTGTGCCTTTATTCAAGTATACTGTGGTTGAGAGATAGAAGGTGTGTGTCCTCTTTGCATGGATGGATAGGACCTGTTCACAATAGCTGCTGACATAAGGAAAACACTGCTAAGTATCTGGAATACGTGCTTGATTTTCCTGCAAGTGAGGAGCTGCCAGGAGCTGGGCTATCACTTTATAGCATGCTGGGGTGTTCTTGCCTTCCAGATGCTTAACACCAGGAGGCTTTACAGTTCTGCTTGCAGATGAAGTTATGCAAGAATTACACAGTGCCTGTTATGCTCATACATAGCCTTTTTATTAGTCTGTTGCAGAAAATAAGATGTGATTTTTATTTTTTTTTTAACCTTCTGAGATGAGCTGGCACTGTTTAAAAATAGGAGGAAGTCCTACATCTTATACCCATAATTATGGAACTGCAAGAATTCTGAAGATCATTACCCCATTAGTAAGAAGGGGTGCTGGGGGGAGCCCCTCTTGTTTAAACATGAGTCTTGCTCAAATGGGAGGGAGTTTCCGCTGAAAACAACGTTTGACTAATAAGGTGGAAGTTGAATGTGCAATAGGGAATAATGACCTAGGACCTGTGAAGTGAGCTGTGATGTCACCTGTTTCAGCAAAAGCAGAGATGAACAGAACTAATGTACTGTCCTTTTGAAGCCTTAATAAAGGAGAAACTTTGTATTTTAACACATAGCTTAAAGCTTAAGTAACCTGTATTTTTGTTAAATGTTTGACATACATGGATCATGTGACATAGCAACATCCAGCTGGAACTCTTCTCTTGCAGGGGAGTGTCTCTCACAAAGCCTCTGTACTTTCTGTGAGTTGAAGGCCACATCTTGGCAGCTGCTCTACCTAAAGATCAGAGGAGGATGTTGGCTAGTCAGTGGTTATTATACCAGGAAACAGATTTCAAAATGTATTTTTAAACTGGGATTTGTTTGGGGTTTTTGGGGTATGTGGGGTTTTTTGTTTTGTGTTTGTGGGTTTTTTTTGTTTGGTTGGTTTATGGGTTTTTTGTGTGCTTTTTTGTTTTGTTGTGTTTGTTTGCTTGGGTGTGTGTTGGTTTGTTTTTTTTTTTTTAGGGCTTGAGTGCTAGAGTTTTGGAGGAAGCAATAGTAGAAGCCAAACATGAGATTTACTTGGAGGTGTTTAAGAAGGGGTTCTTAATGTATTGGCACATTGTTTCTTCAAAGGAGTCTGGTGGGGAGTAGATGGAAGTACCTGAAGCTGGGACTGGAGTCTGTGGAAGGTGAAACCCTTCCCTTCATGCTGCAATCTGTTCCTGGCACTACCTCTGGTCTTTCAGACTTTCCGTGTGTGTGAATTTTTTTTTTTTTTTTAAACAACACCTTTCAGTCCTCTGAGCTGGACTTAAGCTGTTTGTCCACCTTGGGGAGGAACTGAAAAATGACCTTCCCTTGCCCCTGGAAGGAGGGTATTGTTGTGCTAAAGCATCGCTGCTGGGGATGTTGAGCGCTGCTGAGGGGTGATTCCTTGGCCTGCGGCTCCCACAGCCTCTGCCAGGCCTGGGTGACACAGCTCGCCTTGTTTTACAGACCATCTGTTGACATTGCGTCTGTCTTCCCCTTGTGCAGGTGGTCAGAAGCGGTGGGTGTCCTAATTGTTGGGGTCAAGGCTGTCTGTGCAGGCAAGGAAGCCCCATGGGTAACCTAAAAGCCCATATGCTTGGTCAGTGGGCTGGGCTGGGCTGGGCCCAGTTTTCGTTCTTGTGAGTTTTTAGAGATGGGATGCTGCAGTACAAGGGCATAGTGTTGCATCACAAGTTGAGGTGTGGGGTCTGAAATGCTCAGGGCTGCTAAAGTGAGATTTACTCTGGGGTTAGACAGGAAGAATACGCCAGACACTTCCCGTGATACATGATACACTGATTTATTGACAAATTGGTAAGAGTAATGAGAGAATTCAGGTTCAAACCCTTTAATGTCTCTTAAAGTTCCTGTACCACTGTAACAGCTATTTAGAATGTAAGAAGGTTGATTATGTACAATGCAAATAAACTTTTAATCGTGATCTTGTGAAGCAAGTCACTTAACTGCAGCTTTCATGGGTTTAGGGACTGAAATCTTCCAGTTGTACGGTGTTTTGGTGCCAATTTGAGGTTTGAGATGAAACGCTAAACAGAACTTAGAGCTGGATAGGGTAATAAATATTTCATGTTAGTATTAAATGTACATGAAATGTTGTGGTTGCCCTGTCAGAGGTGAAGCAGTGGGAACAGAATAGCAGTGGCTTTTGACCGGTTGGCAGCTGTCCTGAGGCCAAAAGGGCTCTGTCTGTGTAAATTTTGGATGTTCCTGCTCTCTTCCAGCTAAAGGAGATGTAGGGATGGGGGCTGAGGCTGAAGACTTCTATTTAAATCCTAAAAGGAGCAGTTAGGACAAATCTGAGCTGTCAGGCTCTGTCATAGCTCCCCTGCAGTCAGGATTGTGATGATGCCCTTTTTAACAGGATAACGCTGCCATATAAATGAGGTAAAAATCTTGTAATACAGTTAAAATCCCTTCCAAATACTCTTTAACATAATCTTTAACAATTTTTCTGGCAGAGGGATGCTAATTAGTCTGTAGCTGGAACCCAGTACACCAAGATGGGAATTCTTTTTTTTCCAACTTTTTTTAATTGCGGTGACAGTACTGGAAGAACAGAGCTGCTCATCCTCTCTTCATTACTAAGTAAAATGAAGAAGAGTCTGAAGAGCAAGAAGCTCCTTATACCAGGCATTTTCAAAGTGTCTGGTGATGCTGTTGCTTTCAGACCATTCACGGGGCTCATCACAGAGCAAGTACGTGTGCTGTTCTCAGCCTATGCAACTAGAGCTCATGCTTTTCCCTTGCCCCAGCATGGATCCTCTTCACACGCTGCAGTCCTGTGGGAAAAAATCTGCTCCACTATGGCCTCTCCAGGGGCTGCGGGGGAGTGTGCTCAGGCATCCCAAGCTGCGCCTCCCTCTCTGACCCTGGTGCTCTCAGGGCTCCTTTCTCGCTTTTTTTCTCACAGCTGTGTGGTTTTCCCCTTCTCGAACCTGTTACCGCTGAGGCAGGGCCAGGGCTGGGCTCTGCTCTGCCCTCTCGTGGGCTGCGGTTGGGACCAGCTGTATCGGGCATGCGGCGGCGCGACTTCACCTCACGGAGTTTCCCGCCAACACCTGGGCACCTGATACACCAGGTACTGTGCGTTAGCTTCCTTCAAAACCGGCTCTCTACCCTCTCCTGTGGGTGCTTATGGTGTTTGGATGGTTGGCTATCCCAGGACACGGAGGTAAGGCTGCGGGCACTGTGGTAGGTGAAAAGGGAAATGGCCGGTGATGGAGGAACCGCCATTTCCATGTGGTGGATGGCGGGAGCAGGGGTAGGAGGTGCCCTGCAGTATGGCTGGAGTGCAGCTAAAACAAGGGGCGTGCTAACAGGGTGTATGGCACTGCATACTGGGGTTCGTTACTGTACTCCAATAAACGTGAGGAAGTTAACATTGTCTCTTCACTTCCACAAGCTGAAGAAAAAGTATTTAAGCATGGATTTTGCCTTAACTGCAGCTATAATTAAGTGAATTAAGCTAGAAGTTTGGTTCACAATTGGTATTTCTGTAACCACAAAGTACAGCCATTCTCTTTTCAAATACATTATAAGAAAACTGCTTTATACCAGCTAAAGCTTCATAATACATTTATGCATCATTGGAAGCATAATTCACCTGCAGAGTGTTATTAAAACCTTACCAGCTTCTAGTTTAAACCTTTGTGTAGTGATTTAACTCTCTTCGGAATCTTTAGATGACATTTTCATAATAATTAAACCTGAATGGGTCTTTGGACTCTGTACCCAGAAGTCCTGTGGAGCGCAGGAAAGGCAGCAATAGTCCTGTTGGTCTCAGATGCTGTAATAAGATTGTGTCCATGAATTAGAGCTTCCTACCCTGAACTACTCTGAATAGATCAAACAAATGCTACTCTTAAGTAACGGCAATGCGGTATGTTATAGGCTATGCTATGAATGCTAATAATGTCATTTTTCTCACTGATATTAAAAGTTTCTCATTTTGTATTATGCCACTCTGACATGCAATTGTCTTCTGCTGCTAAATCTAAGCAGTTCTATTATTAGCATGAGAAAAGACCTGGATTACTGGAGGCTGTATTTAGATGTGTGAAATCTCTATCTCTCTGTTTTCTGTATGATTATTTTATGCTTGTTTCTATTACAGATTATGAGGATGTTGGATGGAATTTTCTAGCTAAGCTACTGACTAGTATATAACTTATGAAATCTGGTTGTGCAAGCAAATTAAGTTGATAACAAGTCTGAGAATGAACTTATTGAATACTGCACTGTCCGATTTTTTTTTTTTTTTTTAAATCTGTAATTATGTTAATACAGGGGGCTGTCAGATGGGACACAGAACCTATAGTCGTGGTTTAATCCAAAAAATATCCAAAACATAGCATCAGACTAGCTACTGTGAAGAAGATTAACTCTATCCAAACTAAAACCAGCACAACTATGAGAGGCCTTCTAGGATGGCAACTGGAGGCTATGGAGGCACCAAGAGCATCTTAAGTGGTACCATGTGCAGGCAGCTGAATTAAGCCCATAGTGTTCCAAATGTAACTCTAACACGTGTTTTTACTAAATTGTTTATTGCAATCTTCTTGTAAGAAGATAGAGTTGTGATAAAGATACATCTGACAGAAATCTGATTGAGATTTTTTTTAATTGTATGAATTTTGGCATTTTATGTGGTTTTCTTATTTTTTAAAAGACAAGTTTATCAACTGGTAGGTGGATTCATATATATATATATGAATCACAACTTATATCTGTTTTTCCCAAGTCACTAAGCTATATTAGTTTTCTGTGGGTACGTGACTTTTTTTTTTTTTTAAATTATTATTAACACTGTGAGAATTACAGGGGGGTTTGCCCAGACTTTCAGTTGGGGGTTGGGAGTTCAAAGAAATCAATTAGGTTGCGGAAGACCTTAAATATCAAAACCGTAAGTGGGGTTTGTCTAGGATTCTGGATCCTGCTTTGCTTATTGGAAGATCTGTGATTACCTATCATCAAATACCAGCTTAGAGACGATATCATGTATTTTGCAGATGATGCTAGAAATTAAAGTAAAAACATAAGTAAGTAATCTTAAGATTATTCCAGTAGCTAATAATTCACAAGAGCAAGGCAGCACACATCTTCCAGTATCTCCCACTGAAGGTTGGACAGACTTACTGAATATAATAAATAAAACATGAAAAAAACTTATGGGGACTAATATGAGGATAACTTAGTTTAAAAAAAGCTTTTCAAATTTGTAATTTATCTTGGAAGTTGTACCTAATGATCATCTTGGTCTTTAAGCTGTTCTGTGAAAACACTCCAGGTCAGCTGCCTTCATGTTTGTGTAGGATTAGTGGGACACCTTGTGATAAAATATTTAACCATAATAACATCAGGTACTTTCAATTGACACTTTGCAATACAAAGTACATTTCTAAAATAGGTCTTGTATCTTGAGTATTGAGCTAGTATTTGCCAGAATTTCAATGCCAGTGTGTTACGCAGAGGGATGTTACCAGAATGAATTTAATGATAAAGAAGTCTTGAAATAGTTAGATTTTTATGTGTCTTCTCTCCAGTAGGAGACCTTACAATAACCTTAACCATTTTACTTGTGATAGTAGCAAGCTATGGCTATTTTAACATAAAATCCACACTGAAAATTGAATCATCTGATATGTTCTGTCAGGTCAAAATGACAAACTCATAAAATATTGTTCCTTTGTCTTCATTAGTCATAATTGTTGCTGTCAGCTAAAGTTTTGGACAAATATGTCTTTTTTAAAAAAAAGGATAAAAATTACTCACGGTACAAACAATTTCAAGTTCATGTTAGAGATAGAATATTACTTTGACAGATTGCTGTGTAGTCTTGTGCACTCTCAGATCTCAAAAAAACTGACAAGGTCAAAAATGTAGTTTCTGATGACCTATCTCTTCTACTAGAGATATTGTCAAAAGAAATTATAATCAGATTTTGACACTTGTCCTGGTAGTGTCATCAGGGGCCTCCATAAAATATGACACATCAGAAACATCATGCAAAAAGCCATAAGTGTAATGCTCATTCAATACTTCCATAGGTATAGATCACCTTACAGTGCTAAGTTTTGGGATCAGGACACTAATATGTGAAGTATCAGCCCCTTGACAACCTTTTGCTGTGGGTTTCAGGTGTGCTTTAAAAAAAAAAAAGAAAGAAAAAGGGCAAACAAAACCCCCCAACTAAACAAAAAACAAACAACAAAAGCCTTTCTGGCCATCAGTGTGACTCGAAAAAGCAGGGGAAGTCACAAGACCGGTGCCATCCTTTAGTATCTTCAGTCTCACTACGGACTGGCTAGAAGTTTAATGACAGTGACAAGGATGCCCAGGGAAGAGGGATGGGAGCAGCACTGAGGCAAAGCCAGTACAGCAGAGCTTGCGGGGCTTTGATGGGCACAGAAGGGAAATAAGCCGCAATTATAAAGGAACTGCTGGCCGTGTTCTTCGCTGCAGAATGAGCGTGTCAGTTCACCTTGAGGCACCAGATGGACACGCAGTCTGTTCGGAAGCCATTACGAAGCATTATGTGAAGGTAATGCTCAAGGCAGCCAAATGATTATAACCCTTGTTAGATGCACACCAGTCCAGTGAGGTAATAAGGTACTCCCCAAAAAGGCCGTAGCTAGGGACAGATACATTGCATGTGTTTTCCAGGTTACAGTGTAGGCAATTTTTTAGAACAGGAAAAAACCTACCAACATGCTTCAGTTTATATTTTTTGGGACCTATGAGTTTTATTTTGCTGTGATGGACTCTTTGAAGGGGGGTGAGGAGGAAGGTATTTCCAGGACTTTTAAGAGGTGACAGAAGATAGGTGCTACATATAAGTATACAAAATGCATGACATAATGATGACAGTCCCCAGGCTGGTAATGTATTAATAGATTTCAGGCCAAACAAGTGGGAAAAGACACAAAAAACTTGCTAAAATTTACCACAAGGGAAGAGGTAACAATCTGTATGGAGCGTAAATGGAAGAGAGGATACTGCAAAGGAAGTTAGTTTAGATTCTGCAATGCTCCCTTTTTTTAAAAAAGGATCTAGTTTACTCTTACAAGTATGGAGGTTTTTAATTTTATTTCCAGAGCACAGTTGATGGAACATATTTTGTCTTCACCTCCCATTTCATAAAGACCTCATCTTGCTCTCGCGGAAATATTTGCTGGACATCTAGGGTGAATTCTTTGCTTAGCATGCTTACAGGGGAGATAACTGCTTCATATCTGCTTTTTTTTTTCCTTTCTCTAGGTTTTGGCAGTGGGTTCCTTGTTTATTTTGGAATTCCAATTAGAGTCTTTGCCATCTTTCAAGGAGAATTGAGTTGTGCTAAAACCCCAAATCAGTATGTTCTCTATAGTGAAAAGAAAGCAATGTTTTTTCAGTTTTTTTCATATTTTCCAGCAACTGAAGGGGAAAAGATGTTACCTAACAAGTATTTTGATAGAAAATGCTGCTCAGGGAATAGGCTTTAAAACCCAGCTCTTTTGGAGGGAAGAGAAGTTGGTCTGAAGTTATTGAAAAGTAAAAGTAAACAGCTGTTTTTCTGTTCACTTTTTGAAAAGAGTAGGATCGTTTTCTGTTTCCAAAACATGTAGTTTAATTAAAGATAATTAACAATGAAAGAAGGTGATAGTGTACATTTTGATCTTAAATGTTACATAAATGACATTGTCAGAGGAAAACTGCATTGCCTACTTTACCTGCGTAAGCTTTGATAGCAGGCTGGGGACTGCTGTTATTTTCTATCAAATAAGATGAGACTTTCAAAAATCAGTTCCACAGCTTATAAGCAGTATGGAGGCTTAATTGTTTCCTTATGTTCCATTCTACAAATATACTAACCATTAACAATCAATTAGCTACCAGTGTGCCAGACTGTTCCTTAATATGGAATGTCTGCTGTGTCTTAATTTTTGCCTTACACAGGTATTTTTACAGAGCTAACTCATAATATCTCACAGTCTCAGTGCAATCCTAAGTAATCATTTTGATACTTAGACCCTTGACTGCCTCTTGGAGCTCCTTTGCCCAAGGGGTTCCTTCATAATCTCTTGTGGAATATGACATGCACCTGGACCTGTACAGATGCCAGCGTGAGACGTCATGTGGAATGCCTGAAGGGTAAAATAAATATCGCATGCAATGCAAATTCTGTTGACAGAGATATCTGAGGGAGAGTGGAATTCTTATCAAGCTATTTGAAGGATTTTATATGGAAATGAACTACTAGTAGTGCTGTAGGAGTTGCCATATTGCATCAGACTATCAAGTTTGATTTCTTGCCCTCAGCAATACCTACTGTTTTATAATCTGGTTATTCAGAGAATGAAGGACTACCCTGCTATGAATATGCCATCTAAGTCACTTGGAGGGAAGGGATGCTTGTTCAGGGAAGAGGAGTAGTTTCCTTGTGGATTTATTTTTGCAAGCTCTAACCTCCTTCCCTGAAGCATGAGCTTATGGTGTCCTTGAAACACATACATCAACACAGCTACAACAGGTCTGACTATTGCACTTTTAAAAAAAAAGAAGAAACCAAAACAACCCAAGCTCTACAAATATATTGTGTCTAGTTTCTTTAACTACAGTTGGAAGAACTTTTTACCTGATCTAGCTTACATTTACTCTTCTTTAGTTTGTCAGGTATTTTCTCTGTACACCAGCTGAAGGAGAGCATAATATGCTTATCACATTTAATTTTTAAATGCATCAGTTAAACAACTTAAAGTGTGGCTCGTGTTTGGAAAGATGTATGCATTCTCCTGAGTTTCACTTGGGACCCAGGCTACTGGGCAAGATGGATCGAACTCAGATGGTCTGCAACTGGGAGCCTGCAGGCACAGAGTAAGCTGTGCTATCTTCAGTCTGGTTAGACATAACCACTGTTTAGACTTTCACTTCTTATATTTTAAACAGAGTAAACATAGTGTCAGTGTAGTTTACCAATGTACTGATTAGCTCCTCTGTAAAGTGAGAATCAGCATCAGAAGGATATAGACTGGTTGGAGCAAGACCAGAGGAGGCCACGAAGATGCTCCGAGGGCTGGAGCCCCTCTGCTGTGGGGACAGGCTGAGAGAGTTGGGGGTGTTCAGCCTGGAGAAGGCTCCGGGGAGACCTTATAGCACCTTCCAGTACCTGAAGGGGCTACAAGAAAGCTGGGGGGGACTTTTTCCAAGGGCCTGTAGAGACAGGACAAGAGGGTTTAAATTCGAAGTGGGGAGATTTAGATTGGTTATCAGGAAGAAATTCTTCCCAGAGGGTGGTGAGGCACTGAAACAGGTTGCCCAGAGAAGCTGTGGATGCCTCATCCCTGGAAGTGTTCAAGGCCAGGCTGGATGAGGCTTGGAGCAACCTGGTCTAGTGTAGGGTGTCCCTGCCCATGGCAGGGGGGTTGGAACTAGATGGTCTTTAAGGTCCCTTCCAACCCAAACCATTCTGTGATTCTATGGTAATCTTATGACTAAATGACATGTGAATGTCCCTTGTAGGTATCAACAGGATTCTTTCACAAGGGTTTGCACGCAGTTTTATAATCCACAGTAAACATTAATCAAATGCAAACTTTAATGGCACCACTATTAAGTTCTCTCTTATCCTAGAAAAAGCTGTTCATTCTAAGAATCTTCACTTATGTTTATTTTCTAATGATTCCTTTTCCTTCAATTTCTTACAAGAAACATTCAGGACATGTAGGACATGTAGTTCATTTCATCCAAATTTATGTCAAAGCACGTGAGAAACCACATATGTAAGAATTAGACTATCAGAATATGGTTTTCTCTTGCAGTTTTCACAAACAGCTGTTTGAAAACAGTAATAGCCAGTGAAAATATGGAAATACATGGGGCCCACTAAATACCACATTGATTAAATTCCTAACAAGATTACTTCCTATTCAGGAAAGCCAGCTCAGCCAGCTGCAGAAAAGAGGAAGATACATTGATATCCACTCTGGCTTTGATTTCATTACTCAAATCTTGTGTGTTTCATCCTCAAGGTTCAGC